>NW_027664236.1:0-5000 GCF_963264785.1 Psittacula echo | reverse complement strand
AGGCGCTGCCCCTCCCCCATCCGTGCTATGGGGCCGTGACTCACCTGGGGGTGACTCACCCGGCTCTGGGCCGGGCTGTGGGGTGGGGCTGTGGGGCAGAGCTATGGGGCAGGGCTGTGGGAATGGCCCCCGGGCAGAGATGTGGGGCGGGGTTATGGGGCAAGGAGCTCTTCTATGGGGCACAAGCTGCAGTGTGGGGCAGCAGCTGTGCTAAGCGCTGTGGTGACAGGCCATGGGGAAGGTGCTGCGCTATGGGGCAGGGAGCCACTTTACGGCATGGGGCATGCGCTGCGTTATGGAGCAGGAGCCCATCTATGGGGCGGGCGCTGCGCTATGGGGCGTGGAGCCCCGGGGCTCCCCCACCCCGGCCCCACCTCTTCCTCGCTGCCATAAATGAGGACGGCTCAGCCCCACGGCACGGGCCGGACCGAGATGTGGGGCTGGGCTATGGGGGTGGCCCCGCTGCTGCTGCTGTTGCTGCTGCCAGGTAATGCGGGGGGAGGCTCGGCCGTGACACTTATGGGGCAGAAGGGGGCACTTGGGGGGCAGGAGCTGTGGTGGGGGTGTCAGGCCTCAGGTGTGTGGGGCTGAGGCTATGGGGCAGAGGGGGTGTCATGGGGGCTGTGGGGTGTCAGGGCTCAGGGCTATGGGGCTGAGCTGCTATGGGGCAGTAGCAGAGGCTGGTAGGTGGCTGTGGGCTGGGGCTGTGGGGCAGGGGGGTTGTCAAAGTTCAAGTCGGGGGGGGTGTGCTGAGCTGCTATGGGGCAAGAAGGGAGGGGTGTGAGGGAGCTGTGGGGCAGAGCCATGGGGCAGGGGGGTTGTCTGGATTCAGGGCTATGGGGCTGAGCTGCTCTGGGGCAGGAGCAAAGCAGTGTTTGGGCTATGGGGAAGGAGCTGTCAGGCCTCAGGGCTGTGGGGCCGATTCTATGGGGCAGGGGCCGTGCTGTGGGTCGGGCAGGGACAGGCCGGGACAGGTCAAGCGTCGCCCGAGACGCATCCCCAGGGGCAGGGTGGGGCCCGTGAGCACCCGCCCCACACCCCCCCCCCCACGTGTGGGGCAGGCGCGGTGGGGCTGCGGTGCCTGAGCTGTGGGGCAGAGGATGGGAGCTGCCACGCGGCCACCACCGTCACCTGCCCCCCGGAGAGCGACGTCTGCGCTGAGGCCTTGGCCAGTGTCACGTGGAGTGAGTGGGGAGATGTGGGGCAGGGGGTGGCCCATGGGGAGATGTGGGGCTGGTGCTCTATGGGGCAACGTGGGGCTGCAACCTCTGCCTTTGCTCTATGGGGCGATGTGGGGCAGGGGGTGGGCTATGGGGAGATGTGGGGCTGGAACTCCTGCCTTTGCTCTATGGGGCAACGTGGGGCTGGAACCTCTGGCTTTCCTCTATGGGGCGATGTGGGGCAGGGGATGAGCTATGGGGAGATGTGGGGCTGGTGCTCTATGGGGCAACGTGGGGCTGCAACCCCTGGCTTTCCTCTATGGGGCGATGTGGGGCAGGGGGTGGGCCATGGGGAGATGTGGGGCTGGTGCTCTATGGGGCAACGTGGGCTGCAACCCCTGGCTTTCCTCTATGGGGCGATGTGGGGCAGGGGGTGGGCTATGGGGAGATGTGGGGCTGGTGCTCTGTGGGGCTGCAACCCCTGGCTTTCCTCTATGGGGCGATGTGGGGCTGGGACCCCCTGGGTCCGCTCTCGGCGTTTCGCCGCCAGGGGGCGCTCTTCGCGGAGCCCTCTGCCGCTCCGGGCCGATAGGGGGCGCTGTGTGCCACGGGCTCTCCTCCTCCGGGCCGATAGGGGGCGCCGCGGAGGAGGGCCCCGCGCTGACCGGCAGGGGGCGCTGTTCCCCGCAGGCCACGGGCGGCTGGCGCTGGGGGGGCGGGGCTGTGGGCGGGGCCAGCCCGGGGCCCTCGCGCGCGCCCTCGAGCTCCCGGGGGTCGTGGTCTTCGTGCGGAGGCGCCAGTGCCGGGGGGGGGACGAGGCCTGCAACGGGGCCCTGCCCATGGGCACCGAGCGGGCCCTGCCCCTGCCCGGTAATGGGGGGGAATGGGAACGGGGGGGGAATGGGGAACGGGGGGAATGGGAATGGGGGGAATGGGAATGGGGGGAATGGGAATGGGGGGGAATGGGGGGGAAATGGGAATGGGGGGGAATGGGAATGGGGGGAATGGGAATGGGGGGGAATGGGGGGGAAATGGGAATGGGGGGGAATGGGAATGGGGGGGATGGGAATGGGAATGGGGGGAATGGGAATGGGGGGGAATGGGGGGAATGGGAATGGGGGGGAATGGGAACGGGGGGGATGGGAATGGGGGAATGGGAATGGGGGGGAAATGGGAATGGGGGGGAATGGGAATGGGGGGGATGGGAATGGGAATGGGGGGAATGGGAATGGGGGGAATGGGAATGGGAATGGGGGGGAATGGGAATGGGAATGGGGGGAATGGGGGGGATGGGAATGGGGGGGAATGGGAATGGGGGAATGGGAATGGGAATGGGGGAATGGGAATGGGGGAATGGGGGGGAATGGGGGGAATGGGAATGGGGGGAATGGGAACGGGGGGGAATGGGAATGGGGGAATGAGAATGGGGGAATGGGAATGGGAATGGGGGGGAATGGGAATGGGGGGAATGGGAATGGGAGGAATGGGAATGGGGGGGAATGGGAATGGGAATGGGGGGGAATGGGAATGGGGGGAATGGGAATGGGGGAATGGGGGGGAATGGGAATGGGGGGAATGGGAATGGGGGGAATGGGAATGGGGGGAATGGGGGCATGGGAATGGGGGAATGGGAATGGGAGGAATGGGAATGGGGGGAATGGGGGGGAATGGGGAATGGGGGGGAATGGGAATGGGGGGGAATGGGAATGGGGGGAATGGGAATGGGGGGGAATGGGAATGGGGGCAATGGGAATGGGAATGGGGGGAATGGGAATGGGGGGAATGGGGGGCAATGGGAATGGGGGAATGGGAGGAATGGGAATGGGGGGGAATGGGGGGGAATGGGAATGGGAGGAATGGGAATGGGGGGGAATGGGAATGGGGGGAATGGGAATGGGGGGGAATGGGGGGGAATGGGAATGGGGGGGATGGGAATGGGGGGAATGGGAATGGGGGAATGGGGGGGAAATGGGAATGGGGGAATGGGAATGGGGGGGAATGGGGGGGAATGGGAATGGGGGGAATGGGAATGGGGGGAATGGGAATGGGGGGAATGGGAATGGGGGGAATGGGAATGGGGGGAATGGGGGGGAAATGGGAATGGGGGGGAATGGGGGGAATGGGAATGGGGGGAATGGGAATGGGGGGCAATGGGAATGGGGGGAATGGGAATGGGGGGAATGGGAATGGGGGAATGGGAATGGGGGGGAAATGGGAATGGGGGGAATGGGAATGGGGGGATGGGAATGGGGGGAATGGGGGGGAATGGGGGGAATGGGAATGGGGGGCAATGGGAATGGGGGAATGGGAATGGGGGGAATGGGAATGGGGGGGAATGGGAATGGGGGGAATGGGAATGGGGGAATGGGAATGGGGGGGAAATGGGAATGGGGGAATGGGAATGGGGGGCAATGGGAATGGGGGGAATGGGAATGGGGGGAATGGGAATGGGGGGAATGGGAATGGGGGGCAATGGGAATGGGGGGAATGGGAATGGGGGGAATGGGAATGGGGGGCAATGGGAATGGGGGGCAGGAATGGGGGAATGGGAATGGGGGCATGGGCATGGGGGGCAATGGGAATGGGGGAATGGGATGGGGGGAATGGGAATGGGGGGAATGGGAATGGGGGAATGGGAATGGGGGGATGGGAATGGGGGGATGGAATGGGGGATGGGAATGGGGGAAATGGGAATGGGGGGAATGGGAATGGGGGGAATGGGAATGGGGGAATGGGAATGGGGGGGAAATGGGAATGGGGGAATGGGAATGGGGGGGAATGGGAATGGGGGGGAATGGGAATGGGAGGAATGGGAATGGGGGGAATGGGAATGGGAGGAATGGGGTCACTGGGGGTCACTGGGGGTGGGAACTGGGGGTATAAGGCGCATGCGTGGCCCCGCCCCCGCAGCCAACGTCACGGCGCGGGCGCCCAATGGGCTGCGCTGCTTCGGTTGCCCTGACGCCGGCCCCTGCTCCGCCCCCACCATCGTGGAGTGCTACGGGGACCTCCGCGGCTGTTTCCATGGCAACGTCACCGTGACGCTGGGTGAGAGCCAATGGGAGAGCTTGGGGGGGGGGGGGCGGCGGCGGGCTAAGCCCCCATTGGTTGCCGCGGTGGCCAGGGAGTGGTTGCCATGGTGATGCGATGGGGGTCTCCGTAGGGCATGGGGGGGGGGGGGGGGGGGCTGTTGCCATGGCAACCCTCTTGGAGAGCATCATTGGTCACCATGGCGACCACGGAGCGCCCTATGGGGCCGGGTTGCTGTAACACCTCCCTATGGGGCAGCCGTGGGGCTGACGTCCGCCATCTCCCCCCCCCCCCCCCCCCCCCCAGGTGGGTCCCGGCGGTGGCGGGAGGTGCGGGGCTGCGTGCGGGACCCGACCTGCGCCCCCGAGCCCCGAGGGGACGACGCCGTGGGGCTGGAGGGCTCCTGCTGCGCCGGAGACCTCTGCAACGGCCCCATAGGGACCCGCAGCCTCTTCGCCCCCGACCTGCCCCGGCTCGAGCTCCTCCCGCAGCCCCACGGCCCCACGGCCGGGCCCGCCAAAGGCGGCACGGGGGGGACGAGGCCACCGCCAAGATGGCCGCCTCCATGGGCGACGTGGCTGCCACCAAAGCCAATATGGCCGCCTCCACAAGCAATATGGCGCCCACTGCAGCCAATATGGCCGCCAGCAAAGCCAATATGGCCGCCTCCACAAGCAATATGGCGCCCACTGCAGCCAATATGGCCGCCAGCAAAGCCAATATGGCCGCCTCCACAAGCAATATGGCGCCCACTGCAGCCAATATGGCCGCCAGCAAAGCCAATATGGCCGCCTCCATAGGCAGTATGGT
>NW_027664237.1:0-73000 GCF_963264785.1 Psittacula echo | reverse complement strand
CCTGAATGGCACAGGCTAATATTGCGTACGCCCCCAGCAGCTTGGGTGTCCCACATGAACAAGTGGTGTAAGGTGCAATGTTTTTGCAGTGCCGTACTGCTCTTGGCATGTGTTTTGCAGTCCCAGGATCTCTGGACCTTTAGGCTTTGTGCATCTTTGAACTTAACCCTAACTCTAACCCTAAAGTTTTTGAAACCTGAGTAGAGTACTGGCGGATTTTCCGCATGAGAAAGGTGCGCAAGGACCAATGTTTGTGCAGTGCCGTACTCCTCCTGCTATGCCTTTTGCAGCCGCAATGTCTCTGGACCTGTAGGCTTTGTGGATCTTTGAACCCTAACCCTAACCCTAACCCTAAACTTTTTGAAAGTCTAATCCTGTGGCTCATGTCTCTACCACCATGGGTGTTCCTCCTGAAAGGTTTTGTAAGGACTAATGTTGGTGAATTGTAGTACTCATCTTGGTATGCCTTTTGCAGCCCCAGTGTCTCTGGACCTGTAGGCTTTGTGGCTTTTTGAAGCCTAAGCCAAGCCCTAACCCCTAACCCCTAATACTGAGGCTTATGTCTTCACCACCATGGCAGTTCCTCATGAGAAAGTTGTTAAAGGACCGATGTTGGTGCAGTGCTGTACTCATCTTGGTATGCCTTTTGCAGCCCCAGTGTCTCTGGACCTGTAGGCTTTGTAGCTCTTTCAACGCTAAGCCTGTCCTGAATGGCACAGGATAATATTGCGTACGCCCCCAGCAGCTTGGGTGTCCCACATGAACAAGTGGTGTAAGGTGCAATGTTTTTGCAGTGCCGTACTCCTCTTGGCATGTGTTTTGCAGCCCCAGGATCTCTGGACCTTTAGGCTTTCTGCATCTTTGAACTTAACCCTAACACTAACCCTAAAGTTTTTGAAACCTGAGTTCAGTACTGGCGGATTTTCCGCATGAGAAAGGTGCGCAAGGACCAATGTTTGTGCAGTGCCGTACTCCTCCTGGTATGCCTTTTGCAGCCGCAATGTCTCTGGACCTGTAGGCTTTGTGGATCTTTGAACCCTAACCCTAACCCTAAACTTTTTGAAAGTCTAATCCTGTGGCTCATGTCTCTACCACCATGGGTGCTCCTCATGAAAGGTTTTGTAAGGACTAATGTTGGTGAATTGTAGTACTCATCTTGGTATGCCTTTTGCAGCCCCAGTGTCTCTGGACCTGTAGGCTTTGTGGCTTTTTGAAGCCTAAGCCAAGCCCTAACCCCTAACCCCTAATACTGAGGCTTATGTCTTCACCACCATGGGAGTTCCTCATGAGAAAGTTGTTAAAGGACCGATGTTGGTGCAGTGCTGTACTCATCTTGGGATGCCTTTTGCAGCCCCAGTGTCTCTGGACCTGTAGGCTTTGTAGCTCTTTCAACGCTAAGCCTGTCCTGAATGGCACAGGATAATATTGCGTACGCCCCCAGCAGCTTGGGTGTCCCACATGAACAAGTGGTGTAAGGTGCAATGTTTTTGCAGTGCCGTACTCCTCTTGGCATGTGTTTTGCAGCCCCAGGATCTCTGGACCTTTAGGCTTTCTGCATCTTTGAACTTAACCCTAACTCTAACCCTAAAGTTTTTGAAACCTGAGTACAGTACTGGCGGATTTTCCGCATGAGAAAGGTGCGCAAGGACCAATGTTTGTGCAGTGCCGTACTCCTCCTGGTATGCCTTTTGCAGCCGCAATGTCTCTGGACCTGTAGGCTTTGTGGATCTTTGAACCCTAACCCTAACCCTAACCCTAAACTTTTTGAAAGTCTAATCCTGTGGCTCATGTCTCTACCACCATGGGTGTTCCTCATGAAAGGTTTTGTAAGGACTAATGTTGGTGAATTGTAGTACTCATCTTGGTATGCCTTTTGCAGCCCCAGTGTCTCTGGACCTGTAGGCTTTGTGGCTTTTTGAAGCCTAAGCCAAGCCCTAACCCCTAACCCCTAATACTGAGGCTTATGTCTTCACCACCATGGGAGTTCCTCATGAGAAAGTTGTTAAAGGACCGATGTTGGTGCAGTGCTGTACTCATCTTGGTATGCCTTTTGCAGCCCCAGTGTCTCTGGACCTGTAGGCTTTGTGGCTTTTTGAAGCCTAAGCCAAGCCCTAACCCCTAACCCCTAATACTGAGGCTTATGTCTTCACCACCATGGGAGTTCCTCATGAGAAAGTTGTTAAAGGACCTATGTTGGTGCAGTGCTGTACTCATCTTGGTATGCCTTTTGCAGCCCCAGTGTCTCTGGACCTGTAGGCTTTGTAGCTCTTTCAACCCTAAGCCTGTCCTGAATGGCACAGTATAATATTGCGTACGCCCCCAGCAGCTTGGGTGTCCCACATGAACAAGTGGTGTAAGGTGCAATGTTTTTGCAGTGCCGTACTCCTCTTGGCATGTGTTTTGCAGCCCCAGGATCTCTGGACCTTTAGGCTTTCTGCATCTTTGAACTTAACCCTAACACTAACCCTAAAGTTTTTGAAACCTGAGTTCAGTACTGGCGGATTTTCCGCATGAGAAAGGTGCGCAAGGACCAATGTTTGTGCAGTGCCGTACTCCTCCTGGTATGCCTTTTGCAGCCGCAATGTCTCTGGACCTGTAGGCTTTGTGGATCTTTGAACCCTAACCCTAACCCTAAGCCTAAACTTTTTGGAAGTCTAATCCTGTGGCTCATGTCTCTACCACCATGGGTGTTCCTCATGAAAGGTTTTGTAAGGACTAATGTTGGTGAATTGTAGTACTCATCTTGGTATGCCTTTTGCAGCCCCAGTGTCTCTGGACCTGTAGGCTTTGTGGCTTTTTGAAGCCTAAGCCAAGCCCTAACCCCTAACCCCTAATACTGAGGCTTATGTCTTCACCACCATGGGAGTTCCTCATGAGAAAGTTGTTAAAGGACCGATGTTGGTGCAGTGCTGTACTCATCTTGGTATGCCTTTTGCAGCCCCAGTGTCTCTGGACCTGTAGGCTTTGTAGCTCTTTCAACCCTAAGCCTGTCCTGAATGGCACAGGATAATATTGCGTACGCCCCCAGCAGCTTGGGTGTCCCACATGAACAAGTGGTGTAAGGTGCAATGTTTTTGCAGTGCCGTACTGCTCTTGGCATGTGTTTTGCAGCCCCAGGATCTCTGGACCTTTAGGCTTTGTGCATCTTTGAACTTAACCCTAACTCTAACCCTAAAGTTTTTGAAACCTGAGTACAGTACTGGCGGATTTTCCGCATGAGAAAGGTGCGCAAGGACCAATGTTTGTGCAGTGCCGTACTCCTCCTGGTATGCCTTTTGCAGCCGCAATGTCTCTGGACCTGTAGGCTTTGTGGATCTTTGAACCCTAACCCTAACCCTAACCCTAAACTTTTTGCAAGTCTAATCCTGTGGCTCATTTCTCTACCACCATGGGTGTTCCTCATGAAAGGTTTTGTAAGGACTAATGTTGGTGAATTGTAGTACTCATCTTGGTATGCCTTTTGCAGCCCCAGTGTCTCTGGACCTGTAGGCTTTGTGGCTTTTTGAAGCCTAAGCCAAGCCCTAACCCCTAACCCCTAATACTGAGGCTTATGTCTTCACCACCATGGGAGTTCCTCATGAGAAAGTTGTTAAAGGACCGATGTTGGTGCAGTGCTGTACTCATCTTGGTATGCCTTTTGCAGCCCCAGTGTCTCTGGACCTGTAGGCTTTGTAGCTCTTTCAACCCTAAGCCTGTCCTGAATGGCACAGGATAATATTGCGTACGCCCCCAGCAGCTTGGGTGTCCCACATGAACAAGTGGTGTAAGGTGCAATGTTTTTGCAGTGCCGTACTGCTCTTGGCATGTGTTTTGCAGCCCCAGGATCTCTGGACCTTTAGGCTTTCTGCATCTTTGAACTTAACCCTAACTCTAACCCTAAAGTTTTTGAAACCTGAGTACAGTACTGGCGGATTTTCCGCATGAGAAAGGTGCGCAAGGACCAATGTTTGTGCAGTGCCGTACTCCTCCTGGTATGCCTTTTGCAGCCGCAATGTCTCTGGACCTGTAGGCTTTGTGGATCTTTGAACCCTAACCCTAACCCTAACCCTAAACTTTTTGCAAGTCTAATCCTGTGGCTCATGTCTCTACCACCATGGGTGTTCCTCATGAAAGGTTTTGTAAGGACTAATGTTGGTGAATTGTAGTACTCATCTTGGTATGCCTTTTGCAGCCCCAGTGTCTCTGGACCTGTAGGCTTTGTGGCTTTTTGAAGCCTAAGCCAAGCCCTAACCCCTAACCCCTAATACTGAGGCTTATGTCTTCACCACCATGGGAGTTCCTCATGAGAAAGTTGTTAAAGGACCGATGTTGGTGCAGTGCTGTACTCATCTTGGTATGCCTTTTGCAGCCCCAGTGTCTCTGGACCTGTAGGCTTTGTAGCTCTTTCAACCCTAAGCCTGTCCTGAATGGCACAGGATAATATTGCGTACGCCCCCAGCAGCTTGGGTGTCCCACATGAACAAGTGGTGTAAGGTGCAATGTTTTTGCAGTGCCGTACTGCTCTTGGCATGTGTTTTGCAGCCCCAGGATCTCTGGACCTTTAGGCTTTCTGCATCTTTGAACTTAACCCTAACTCTAACCCTAAAGTTTTTGAAACCTGAGTAGAGTACTGGCGGATTTTCCGCATGAGAAAGGTGCGCAAGGACCAATGTTTGTGCAGTGCCGTACTCCTCCTGGTATGCCTTTTGCAGCCGCAATGTCTCTGGACCTGTAGGCTTTGTGGATCTTTGAACCCTAACCCTAACCCTAACCCTAAACTTTTTGAAAGTCTAATCCTGTGGCTCATTTCTCTACCACCATGGGTGTTCCTCCTGAAAGGTTTTGTAAGGACTAATGTTGGTGAATTGTAGTACTCATCTTGGTATGCCTTTTGCAGCCCCAGTGTCTCTGGACCTGTAGGCTTTGTGGCTTTTTGAAGCCTAAGCCAAGCCCTAACCCCTAACCCCTAATACTGAGGCTTATGTCTTCACCACCATGAGAGTTCCTCATGAGAAAGTTGTTAAAGGACCGATGTTGGTGCAGTGCTGTACTCATCTTGGTATGCCTTTTGCAGCCCCAGTGTCTCTGGACCTGTAGGCTTTGTAGCTCTTTCAACGCTAAGCCTGTCCTGAATGGCACAGGATAATATTGCGTACGCCCCCAGCAGCTTGGGTGTCCCACATGAACAAGTGGTGTAAGGTGCAATGTTTTTGCAGTGCCGTACTGCTCTTGGCATGTGTTTTGCAGCCCCAGGATCTCTGGACCTTTAGGCTTTGTACATCTTTGAACTTAACCCTAACTCTAACCCTAACCCTAAAGTTTTTGAAACCTGAGTAGAGTACTGGCGGATTTTCCGCATGAGAAAGGTGCGCAAGGACCAATGTTTGTGCAGTGCCGTACTCCTCCTGGTATGCCTTTTGCAGCCGCAATGTCTCTGGACCTGTAGGCTTTGTGGATCTTTGAACCCTAACCCTAACCCTAACCCTAAACTTTTTGCAAGTCTAATCCTGTGGCTCATGTCTCTACCACCATGGGTGTTCCTCCTGAAAGGTTTTGTAAGGACTAATGTTGGTGAATTGTAGTACTCATCTTGGTATGCCTTTTGCAGCCCCAGTGTCTCTGGACCTGTAGGCTTTGTGGCTTTTTGAAGCCTAAGCCAAGCCCTAACCCCTAACCCCTAATACTGAGGCTTATGTCTTCACCACCATGGCAGTTCCTCATGAGAAAGTTGTTAAAGGACCGATGTTGGTGCAGTGCTGTACTCATCTTGGTATGCCTTTTGCAGCCCCAGTGTCTCTGGACCTGTAGGCTTTGTAGCTCTTTCAACCCTAAGCCTGTCCTGAATGGCACGGGATAATATTGCGTACGCCCTCAGCAGCTTGGGTGTCCCACATGAACAAGTGGTGTAAGGTGCAATGTTTTTGCAGTGCCGTACTCCTCTTGGCATGTGTTTTGCAGCCCCAGGATCTCTGGACCTTTAGGCTTTCTGCATCTTTGAACTTAACCCTGACTCTAACCCTAAAGTTTTTGAACCCTGAGTACAGTACTGGCGGATTTTCCGCATGAGAAAGGTGCGCAAGGACCAATGTTTGTGCAGTGCCGTACTCCTCCTGGTATGCCTTTTGCAGCCGCAATGTCTCTGGACCTGTAGGCTTTGTGGATCTTTGAACCCTAACCCTAACCCAAAACTTTTTGAAAGTCTAATCCTGTGGCTCATGTCTCTACCACCATGGGTGTTCCTCCTGAAAGGTTTTGTAAGGACTAATGTTGGTGAATTGTAGTACTCATCTTGGTATGCCTTTTGCAGCCCCAGTGTCTCTGGACCTGTAGGCTTTGTGGCTTTTTGAAGCCTAAGCCAAGCCCTAACCCCTAACCCCTAATACTGAGGCTTATGTCTTCACCACCATGGCAGTTCCTCATGAGAAAGTTGTTAAAGGACCTATGTTGGTGCAGTGCTGTACTCATCTTGGTATGCCTTTTGCAGCCCCAGTGTCTCTGGACCTGTAGGCTTTGTAGCTCTTTCAACCCTAAGCCTGTCCTGAATGGCACAGGATAATATTGCGTACGCCCCCAGCAGCTTGGGTGTCCCACATGAACAAGTGGTGTAAGGTGCAATGTTTTTGCAGTGCCGTACTGCTCTTGGCATGTGTTTTGCAGCCCCAGGATCTCTGGACCTTTAGGCTTTGTACATCTTTGAACTTAACCCTAACTCTAACCCTAACCCTAAAGTTTTTGAAACCTGAGTACAGTACTGGCGGATTTTCCGCATGAGAAAGGTGCGCAAGGACCAATGTTTGTGCAGTGCCGTACTCCTCCTGGTATGCCTTTTGCAGCCGCAATGTCTCTGGACCTGTAGGCTTTGTGGATCTTTGAACCCTAACCCTAACCCTAACCCTAAACTTTTTGCAAGTCTAATCCTGTGGCTCATGTCTCTACCACCATGGGTGTTCCTCATGAAAGGTTTTGTAAGGACTAATGTTGGTGAATTGTAGTACTCATCTTGGTATGCCTTTTGCAGCCCCAGTGTCTCTGGACCTGTAGGCTTTGTGGCTTTTTGAAGCCTAAGCCAAGCCCTAACCCCTAACCCCTAATACTGAGGCTTATGTCTTCACCACCATGGGAGTTCCTCATGAGAAAGTTGTTAAAGGACCGATGTTGGTGCAGTGCTGTACTCATCTTGGTATGCCTTTTGCAGCCCCAGTGTCTCTGGACCTGTAGGCTTTGTAGCTCTTTCAACCCTAAGCCTGTCCTGAATGGCACGGGATAATATTGCGTACGCCCCCAGCAGCTTGGGTGTCCCACATGAACAAGTGGTGTAAGGTGCAATGTTTTTGCAGTGCCGTACTGCTCTTGGCATGTGTTTTGCAGCCCCAGGATCTCTGGACCTTTAGGCTTTGTGCATCTTTGAACTTAACCCTAACACTAACCCTAATGTTTTTTGAAACCTGAGTTGAGTACTGGCAGATTTTCCGCATGAGAAAGGTGAGCAAGGACCAATGTTTGTGCAGTGCCGTACTCCTCCTGGTATGCCTTTTGCAGCCGCAATGTCTCTGGACCTGTAGGCTTTGTGGATCTTTGAACCCTAACCCTAACCCTAACCCTAAACTTTTTGAAAGTCTAATCCTGTGGCTCATGTCTCTACCACCATGGGTGTTCCTCCTGAAAGGTTTTGTAAGGACTAATGTTGGTGAATTGTAGTACTCATCTTGGTATGCCTTTTGCAGCCCCAGTGTCTCTGGACCTGTAGGCTTTGTGGCTTTTTGAAGCCTAAGCCAAGCCCTAACCCCTAACCCCTAATACTGAGGCTTATGTCTTCACCACCATGGGAGTTCCTCATGAGAAATTTATTAAAGGACCGATGTTGGTGCAGTGCTGTACTCATCTTGGTATGCCTTTTGCAGCCCCAGTGTCTCTGGACCTGTAGGCTTTGTGGCTTTTTGAAGCCTAAGCCAAGCCCTAACTCCTAACCCCTAATACTGAGGCTTATGTCTTCACCACCATGGGAGTTCCTCATGAGAAAGTTGTTAAAGGACCGATGTTGGTGCAGTGCTGTACTCATCTTGGTATGCCTTTTGCAGCCCCAGTGTCTCTGGACCTGTAGGCTTTGTAGCTCTTTCAACGCTAAGCCTGTCCTGAATGGCACAGGATAATATTGCCTACGCCCCCAGCAGCTTGGGTGTCCCACATGAACAAGTGGTGTAAGGTGCAACGTTTTTGCAGTGCCGTACTCCTCTTGGCATGTGTTTTGCAGCCCCAGGATCTCTGGACCTTTAGGCTTTGTGCATCTTTGAACTTAACCCTAACACTAACCCTAAAGTTTTTGAAACCTGAGTAGAGTACTGGCGGATTTTCCGCATGAGAAAGGTGCGCAAGGACCAATGTTTGTGCAGTGCCGTACTCCTCCTGGTATGCCTTTTGCAGCCGCAATGTCTCTGGACCTGTAGGCTTTGTGGATCTTTGAACCCTAACCCTAACCCTAACCCTAAACTTTTTGAAAGTCTAATCCTGTGGCTCATTTCTCTACCACCATGGGTGTTCCTCCTGAAAGGTTTTGTAAGGACTAATGTTGGTGAATTGTAGTACTCATCTTGGTATGCCTTTTGCAGCCCCAGTGTCTCTGGACCTGTAGGCTTTGTAGCTCTTTCAACGCTAAGCCTGTCCTGAATGGCACAGGATAATATTGCGTACGCCCCCAGCAGCTTGGGTGTCCCACATGAACAAGTGGTGTAAGGTGCAATGTTTTTGCAGTGCCGTACTGCTCTTGGCATGTGTTTTGCAGCCCCAGGATCTCTGGACCTTTAGGCTTTCTGCATCTTTGAACTTAACCCTAACTCTAAACCTAACCCTAAAGTTTTTGAAACCTGAGTACAGTACTGGCGGATTTTCCGCATGAGAAAGGTGCACAAGGACCAATGTTTGTGCAGTGCCGTACTCCTCCTGGTATGCCTTTTGCAGCCGCAATGTCTCTGGACCTGTAGGCTTTGTGGATCTTTGAACCCTAACCCTAACCCTAACCCTAAACTTTTTGAAAGTCTAATCCTGTGGCTCATGTCTCTACCACCATGGGTGTTCCTCATGAAAGGTTTTGTAAGGACTAATGTTGGTGAATTGTAGTACTCATCTTGGTATGCCTTTTGCAGCCCCAGTGTCTCTGGACCTGTAGGCTTTGTGGCTTTTTGAAGCCTAAGCCAAGCCCTAACCCCTAACCCCTAATACTGAGGCTTATGTCTTCACCACCATGGGAGTTCCTCATGAGAAAGTTGTTAAAGGACCGATGTTGGTGCAGTGCTGTACTCATCTTGGTATGCCTTTTGCAGCCCCAGTGTCTCTGGACCTGTAGGCTTTGTAGCTCTTTCAACCCTAAGCCTGTCCTGAATGGCACGGGATAATATTGTGTACGCCCCCAGCAGCTTGGGTGTCCCACATGAACAAGTGGTGTAAGGTGCAATGTTTTTGCAGTGCCGTACTGCTCTTGGCATGTGTTTTGCAGCCCCAGGATCTCTGGACCTTTAGGCTTTCTGCATCTTTGAACTTAACCCTAACACTAACCCTAATGTTTTTTGATACCTGAGTACAGTACTGGCAGATTTTCCGCATGAGAAAGGTGCGCAAGGACCAATGTTTGTGCAGTGCCGTACTCCTCCTGGTATGCCTTTTGCAGCCGCAATGTCTCTGGACCTGTAGGCTTTGTGGATCTTTGAACCCTAACCCTAACCCTAACCCTAAACTTTTTGCAAGTCTAATCCTGTGGCTCATGTCTCTACCACCATGGGTGTTCCTCCTGAAAGGTTTTGTAAGGACTAATGTTGGTGAATTGTAGTACTCATCTTGGTATGCCTTTTGCAGCCCCAGTGTCTCTGGACCTGTAGGCTTTGTGGCTTTTTGAAGCCTAAGCCAAGCCCTAACCCCTAACCCCTAATACTGAGGCTTATGTCTTCACCACCATGGGAGTTCCTCATGAGAAATTTATTAAAGGACCGATGTTGGTGCAGTGCTGTACTCATCTTGGTATGCCTTTTGCAGCCCCAGTGTCTCTGGACCTGTAGGCTTTGTGGCTTTTTGAAGCCTAAGCCAAGCCCTAACTCCTAACCCCTAATACTGAGGCTTATGTCTTCACCACCATGGGAGTTCCTCATGAGAAAGTTGTTAAAGGACCTATGTTGGTGCAGTGCTGTACTCATCTTGGTATGCCTTTTGCAGCCCCAGTGTCTCTGGACCTGTAGGCTTTGTAGCTCTTTCAACGCTAAGCCTGTCCTGAATGGCACAGGATAATATTGCGTACGCCCCCAGCAGCTTGGGTGTCCCACATGAACAAGTGGTGTAAGGTGCAACGTTTTTGCAGTGCCGTACTCCTCTTGGCATGTGTTTTGCAGCCCCAGGATCTCTGGACCTTTAGGCTTTCTGCATCTTTGAACTTAACCCTAACACTAACCCTAAAGTTTTTGAAACCTGAGTAGAGTACTGGCGGATTTTCCGCATGAGAAAGGTGCGCAAGGACCAATGTTTGTGCAGTGCCGTACTCCTCCTGGTATGCCTTTTGCAGCCGCAATGTCTCTGGACCTGTAGGCTTTGTGGATCTTTGAACCCTAACCCTAACCCTAACCCTAACCCTAAACTTTTTGAAAGTCTAATCCTGTGGCTCATTTCTCTACCACCATGGGTGTTCCTCCTGAAAGGTTTTGTAAGGACTAATGTTGGTGAATTGTAGTACTCATCTTGGTATGCCTTTTGCAGCCCCAGTGTCTCTGGACCTGTAGGCTTTGTGGCTTTTTGAAGCCTAAGCCAAGCCCTAACCCCTAACCCCTAATACTGAGGCTTATGTCTTCACCACCATGGGAGTTCCTCATGAGAAAGTTGTTAAAGGACCGATGTTGGTGCAGTGCTGTACTCATCTTGGTATGCCTTTTGCAGCCCCAGTGTCTCTGGACCTGTAGGCTTTGTAGCTCTTTCAACCCTAAGCCTGTCCTGAATGGCACAGGATAATATTGCGTACGCCCCCAGCAGCTTGGGTGTCCCACATGAACAAGTGGTGTAAGGTGCAATGTTTTTGCAGTGCCGTACTGCTCTTGGCATGTGTTTTGCAGCCCCAGGATCTCTGGACCTTTAGGCTTTGTACATCTTTGAACTTAACCCTAACTGTAACCCTAACCCTAAAGTTTTTGAAACCTGAGTACAGTACTGGCGGATTTTCCGCATGAGAAAGGTGGGCAAGGACCAATGTTTGTGCAGTGCCGTACTCCTCCTGGTATGCCTTTTGCAGCCGCAATGTCTCTGGACCTGTAGGCTTTGTGGATCTTTGAACCCTAACCCTAACCCTAACCCTAAACTTTTTGCAAGTCTAATCCTGTGGCTCATGTCTCTACCACCATGGGTGTTCCTCCTGAAAGGTTTTGTAAGGACTAATGTTGGTGAATTGTAGTACTCATCTTGGTATGCCTTTTGCAGCCCCAGTGTCTCTGGACCTGTAGGCTTTGTGGCTTTTTGAAGCCTAAGCCAAGCCCTAACCCCTAACCCCTAATACTGAGGCTTATGTCTTCACCACCATGGGAGTTCCTCATGAGAAAGTTGTTAAAGGACCGATGTTGGTGCAGTGCTGTACTCATCTTGGTATGCCTTTTGCAGCCCCAGTGTCTCTGGACCTGTAGGCTTTGTAGCTCTTTCAACGCTAAGCCTGTCCTGAATGGCACGGGATAATATTGCGTACGCCCCCAGCAGCTTGGGTGTCCCACATGAACAAGTGGTGTAAGGTGCAATGTTTTTGCAGTGCCGTACTGCTCTTGGCATGTGTTTTGCAGCCCCAGGATCTCTGGACCTTTAGGCTTTCTGCATCTTTGAACTTAACCCTGACTCTAACCCTAAAGTTTTTGAAACCAGAGTACAGTACTGGCGGATTTTCCGCATGAGAAAGGTGGGCAAGGACCAATGTTTGTGCAGTGCCGTACTCCTCCTGGTATGCCTTTTGCAGCCGCAATGTCTCTGGACCTGTAGGCTTTGTGGATCTTTGAACCCTAACCCTAACCCTAAACTTTTTGAAAGTCTAATCCTGTGGCTCATGTCTCTACCACCATGGGTGTTCCTCCTGAAAGATTTTGTAAGGACTAATGTTGGTGAATTGTAGTACTCATCTTGGTATGCCTTTTGCAGCCCCAGTGTCTCTGGACCTGTAGGCTTTGTGGCTTTTTGAAGCCTAAGCCTAGCCCTAACCCCTAACCCCTAATACTGAAGCTTATGTCTTCACCACCATGGGAGTTCCTCATGAGAAAGTTGTTAAAGGACCTATGTTGGTGCAGTGCTGTACTCATCTTGGTATGCCTTTTGCAGCCCCAGTGTCTCTGGACCTGTAGGCTTTGTAGCTCTTTCAACGCTAAGCCTGTCCTGAATGGCACAGGATAATATTGCGTACGCCCCCAGCAGCTTGGGTGTCCCACATGAACAAGTGGTGTAAGGTGCAATGTTTTTGCAGTGCCGTACTGCTCTTGGCATGTGTTTTGCAGCCCCAGGATCTCTGGACCTTTAGGCTTTCTGCATCTTTGAACTTAACCCTAACTCTAACCCTAACCCTAAAGTTTTTGAAACCTGAGTAGAGTACTGGCGGATTTTCCGCATGAGAAAGGTGCGCAAGGACCAATGTTTGTGCAGTGCCGTACTCCTCCTGGTATGCCTTTTGCAGCCGCAATGTCTCTGGACCTGTAGGCTTTGTGGATCTTTGAACCCTAACCCTAACCCTAACCCTAAACTTTTTGAAAGTCTAATCCTGTGGCTCATGTCTCTACCACCATGGGTGTTCCTCCTGAAAGGTTTTGTAAGGACTAATGTTGGTGAATTGTAGTACTCATCTTGGTATGCCTTTTGCAGCCCCAGTGTCTCTGGACCTGTAGGCTTTGTGGCTTTTTGAAGCCTAAGCCAAGCCCTAACCCCTAACCCCTAATACTGAGGCTTATGTCTTCACCACCATGGGAGTTCCTCATGAGAAAGTTGTTAAAGGACCGATGTTGGTGCAGTGCTGTACTCATCTTGGTATGCCTTTTGCAGCCCCAGTGTCTCTGGACCTGTAGGCTTTGTAGCTCTTTCAACCCTAAGCCTGTCCTGAATGGCACGGGATAATATTGCGTACGCCCCCAGCAGCTTGGGTGTCCCACATGAACAAGTGGTGTAAGGTGCAATGTTTTTGCAGTGCCGTACTGCTCTTGGCATGTGTTTTGCAGCCCCAGGATCTCTGGACCTTTAGGCTTTCTGCATCTTTGAACTTAACCCTAACACTAACCCTAAAGTTTTTGAAACCTGAGTACAGTACTGGCGGATTTTCCGCATGAGAAAGGTGCGCAAGGACCAATGTTTGTGCAGTGCCGTACTCCTCCTGGTATGCCTTTTGCAGCCGCAATGTCTCTGGACCTGTAGGCTTTGTGGATCTTTGAACCCTAACCCTAACCCTAACCCTAAACTTTTTGAAAGTCTAATCCTGTGGCTCATGTCTCTACCACCATGGGTGTTCCTCCTGAAAGGTTTTGTAAGGACTAATGTTGGTGAATTGTAGTACTCCTCCTGGTATGCCTTTTGCAGCCCCAGTGTCTCTGGACCTGTAGGCTTTGTGGCTTTTTGAAGCCTAAGCCAAGCCCTAACCCCTAACCCCTAATACTGAGGCTTATGTCTTCACCACCATGGGAGTTCCTCATGAGAAATTTATTAAAGGACCGATGTTGGTGCAGTGCTGTACTCATCTTGGTATGCCTTTTGCAGCCCCAGTGTCTCTGGACCTGTAGGCTTTGTGGCTTTTTGAAGCCTAAGCCAAGCCCTAACCCCTAACCCCTAATACTGAGGCTTATGTCTTCACCACCATGGCAGTTCCTCATGAGAAAGTTGTTAAAGGACCTATGTTGGTGCAGTGCTGTACTCATCTTGGTATGCCTTTTGCAGCCCCAGTGTCTCTGGACCTGTAGGCTTTGTAGCTCTTTCAACGCTAAGCCTGTCCTGAATGGCACAGGATAATATTGCGTACGCCCCCAGCAGCTTGGGTGTCCCACATGAACAAGTGGTGTAAGGTGCAATGTTTTTGCAGTGCCGTACTCCTCTTGGCATGTGTTTTGCAGCCCCAGGATCTCTGGACCTTTAGGCTTTGTGCATCTTTGAGCTTAACCCTAACACTAACCCTAAAGTTTTTGAAACCTGAGTACAGTACTGGCGGATTTTCCGCATGAGAAAGGTGCGCAAGGACCAATGTTTGTGCAGCGCCGTACTCCTCCTGGTATGCCTTTTGCAGCCGCAATGTCTCTGGACCTGTAGGCTTTGTGGATCTTTGAACCCTAACCCTAACCCTAACCCTAAACTTTTTGCAAGTCTAATCCTGTGGCTCATTTCTCTACCACCATGGGTGTTCCTCCTGAAAGGTTTTGTAAGGACTAATGTTGGTGAATTGTAGTACTCATCTTGATATGCCTTTTGCAGCCCCAGTGTCTCTGGACCTGTAGGCTTTGTGGCTTTTTGAAGCCTAAGCCAAGCCCTAACCCCTAACCCCTAATACTGAGGCTTATGTCTTCACCACCATGGGAGTTCCTCATGAGAAAGTTGTTAAAGGACCTATGTTGGTGCAGTGCTGTACTCATCTTGGTATGCCTTTTGCAGCCCCAGTGTCTCTGGACCTGTAGGCTTTGTAGCTCTTTCAACCCTAAGCCTGTCCTGAATGGCACAGGATAATATTGCGTACGCCCCCAGCAGCTTGGGTGTCCCACATGAACAAGTGGTGTAAGGTGCAATGTTTTTGCAGTGCCGTACTGCTCTTGGCATGTGTTTTGCAGCCCCAGGATCTCTGGACCTTTAGGCTTTCTGCATCTTTGAACTTAACCCTGACTCTAACCCTAAAGTTTTTGAAACCTGAGTACAGTACTGGCGGATTTTCCGCATGAGAAAGGTGGGCAAGGACCAATGTTTGTGCAGTGCCGTACTCCTCCTGGTATGCCTTTTGCAGCCGCAATGTCTCTGGACCTGTAGGCTTTGTGGATCTTTGAACCCTAACCCTAACCCTAAACTTTTTGAAAGTCTAATCCTGTGGCTCATGTCTCTACCACCATGGGTGTTCCTCCTGAAAGGTTTTGTAAGGACTAATGTTGGTGAATTGTAGTACTCATCTTGGTATGCCTTTTGCAGCCCCAGTGTCTCTGGACCTGTAGGCTTTGTGGCTTTTTGAAGCCTAAGCCTAGCCCTAACCCCTAACCCCTAATACTGAAGCTTATGTCTTCACCACCATGGCAGTTCCTCATGAGAAAGTTGTTAAAGGACCTATGTTGGTGCAGTGCTGTACTCATCTTGGTATGCCTTTTGCAGCCCCAGTGTCTCTGGACCTGTAGGCTTTGTAGCTCTTTCAACCCTAAGCCTGTCCTGAATGGCACAGGATAATATTGCGTACGCCCCCAGCAGCTTGGGTGTCCCACATGAACAAGTGGTGTAAGGTGCAATGTTTTTGCAGTGCCGTACTGCTCTTGGCATGTGTTTTGCAGCCCCAGGATCTCTGGACCTTTAGGCTTTCTGCATCTTTGAACTTAACCCTAACTCTAACCCTAACCCTAAAGTTTTTGAAACCTGAGTAGAGTACTGGCGGATTTTCCGCATGAGAAAGGTGCGCAAGGACCAATGTTTGTGCAGTGCCGTACTCCTCCTGGTATGCCTTTTGCAGCCGCAATGTCTCTGGACCTGTAGGCTTTGTGGATCTTTGAACCCTAACCCTAACCCTAACCCTAAACTTTTTGAAAGTCTAATCCTGTGGCTCATGTCTCTACCACCATGGGTGTTCCTCCTGAAAGGTTTTGTAAGGACTAATGTTGGTGAATTGTAGTACTCATCTTGGTATGCCTTTTGCAGCCCCAGTGTCTCTGGACCTGTAGGCTTTGTGGCTTTTTGAAGCCTAAGCCAAGCCCTAACCCCTAACCCCTAATACTGAGGCTTATGTCTTCACCACCATGGGAGTTCCTCATGAGAAAGTTGTTAAAGGACCGATGTTGGTGCAGTGCTGTACTCATCTTGGTATGCCTTTTGCAGCCCCAGTGTCTCTGGACCTGTAGGCTTTGTAGCTCTTTCAACCCTAAGCCTGTCCTGAATGGCACGGGATAATATTGCGTACGCCCCCAGCAGCTTGGGTGTCCCACATGAACAAGTGGTGTAAGGTGCAATGTTTTTGCAGTGCCGTACTCCTCTTGGCATGTGTTTTGCAGCCCCAGGATCTCTGGACCTTTAGGTTTGTGCATCTTTGAACTTAACCCTAACACTAACCCTAAAGTTTTTGAAACCTGAGTACAGTACTGGCGGATTTTCCGCATGAGAAAGGTGCGCAAGGACCAATGTTTGTGCAGTGCCGTACTCCTCCTGGTATGCCTTTTGCAGCCGCAATGTCTCTGGACCTGTAGGCTTTGTGGATCTTTGAACCCTAACCCTAACCCTAACCCTAAACTTTTTGAAAGTCTAATCCTGTGGCTCATGTCTCTACCACCATGGGTGTTCCTCCTGAAAGGTTTTGTAAGGACTAATGTTGGTGAATTGTAGTACTCATCTTGGTATGCCTTTTGCAGCCCCAGTGTCTCTGGACCTGTAGGCTTTGTGGCTTTTTGAAGCCTAAGCCAAGCCCTAACCCCTAACCCCTAATACTGAGGCTTATGTCTTCACCACCATGGGAGTTCCTCATGAGAAATTTATTAAAGGACCGATGTTGGTGCAGTGCTGTACTCATCTTGGTATGCCTTTTGCAGCCCCAGTGTCTCTGGACCTGTAGGCTTTGTGGCTTTTTGAAGCCTAAGCCAAGCCCTAACCCCTAACCCCTAATACTGAGGCTTATGTCTTCACCACCATGGCAGTTCCTCATGAGAAAGTTGTTAAAGGACCTATGTTGGTGCAGTGCTGTACTCATCTTGGTATGCCTTTTGCAGCCCCAGTGTCTCTGGACCTGTAGGCTTTGTAGCTCTTTCAACGCTAAGCCTGTCCTGAATGGCACAGGATAATATTGCGTACGCCCCCAGCAGCTTGGGTGTCCCACATGAACAAGTGGTGTAAGGTGCAATGTTTTTGCAGTGCCGTACTCCTCTTGGCATGTGTTTTGCAGCCCCAGGATCTCTGGACCTTTAAGCTTTGTGCATCTTTGAGCTTAACCCTAACCCTAACCCTAAAGTTTTTGAAACCTGAGTAGAGTACTGGCGGATTTTCCGCATGAGAAAGGTGCGCAAGGACCAATGTTTGTGCAGTGCCGTACTCCTCCTGGTATGCCTTTTGCAGCCGCAATGTCTCTGGACCTGTAGGCTTTGTGGATCTTTGAACCCTAACCCTAACCCTAACCCTAAACTTTTTGCAAGTCTAATCCTGTGGCTCATTTCTCTACCACCATGGGTGTTCCTCCTGAAAGGTTTTGTAAGGACTAATGTTGGTGAATTGTAGTACTCATCTTGGTATGCCTTTTGCAGCCCCAGTGTCTCTGGACCTGTAGGCTTTGTGGCTTTTTGAAGCCTAAGCCAAGCCCTAACCCCTAACCCCTAATACTGAAGCTTATGTCTTCACCACCATGGCAGTTCCTCATGAGAAAGTTGTTAAAGGACCGATGTTGGTGCAGTGCTGTACTCATCTTGGTATGCCTTTTGCAGCCCCAGTGTCTCTGGACCTGTAGGCTTTGTAGCTCTTTCAGCCCTAAGCCTGTCCTGAATGGCACAGGATAATATTGCGTACGCCCCCAGCAGCTTGGGTGTCCCACATGAACAAGTGGTGTAAGGTGCAATGTTTTTGCAGTGCCGTACTGCTCTTGGCATGTGTTTTGCAGCCCCAGGATCTCTGGACATTTAGGCTTTCTGCATCTTTGAACTTAACCCTAACTCTAACCCTAAAGTTTTTGAAACCTGAGTACAGTACTGGCGGATTTTCCGCATGAGAAAGGTGCGCAAGGACCAATGTTTGTGCAGTGCCGTACTCCTCCTGGTATGCCTTTTGCAGCCGCAATGTCTCTGGACCTGTAGGCTTTGTGGATCTTTGAACCCTAACCCTAACCCTAACCCTAAACTTTTTGAAAGTCTAATCCTGTGGCTCATGTCTCTACCACCATGGGTGTTCCTCATGAAAGGTTTTGTAAGGACTAATGTTGGTGAATTGTAGTACTCATCTTGGTATGCCTTTGGCAGCCCCAGTGTCTCTGGACCTGTAGGCTTTGTGGCTTTTTGAAGCCTAAGCCAAGCCCTAACCCCTAACCCCTAATACTGAGGCTTATGTCTTCACCACCATGGGAGTTCCTCATGAGAAAGTTGTTAAAGGACCTATGTTGGTGCAGTGCTGTACTCATCTTGGTATGCCTTTTGCAGCCCCAGTGTCTCTGGACCTGTAGGCTTTGTAGCTCTTTCAACCCTAAGCCTGTCCTGAATGGCACGGGATAATATTGCGTACGCCCCCAGCAGCTTGGGTGTCCCACATGAACAAGTGGTGTAAGGTGCAATGTTTTTGCAGTGCCGTACTGCTCTTGGCATGTGTTTTGCAGCCCCAGGATCTCTGGACCTTTAGGCTTTCTGCATCTTTGAACTTAACCCTGACTCTAACCCTAAAGTTTTTGAAACCTGAGTACAGTACTGGCGGATTTTCCGCATGAGAAAGGTGCGCAAGGACCAATGTTTGTGCAGTGCCGTACTCCTCCTGGTATGCCTTTTGCAGCCGCGATGTCTCTGGACCTGTAGGCTTTGTGGATCTTTGAACCCTAACCCTAACTCTAACCCTAAACTTTTTGGAAGTCTAATCCTGTGGCTCATGTCTCTACCACCATGGGTGTTCCTCCTGAAAGGTTTTGTAAGGACTAATGTTGGTGAATTGTAGTACTCATCTTGGTATGCCTTTTGCAGCCCCAGTGTCTCTGGACCTGTAGGCTTTGTAGCTCTTTCAACCCTAAGCCTGTCCTGAATGGCACAGGATAATATTGCGTACGCCCCCAGCAGCTTGGGTGTCCCACATGAACAAGTGGTGTAAGGTGCAATGTTTTTGCAGTGCCGTACTGCTCTTGGCATGTGTTTTGCAGCCCCAGGATCTCTGGACCTTTAGGCTTTCTGCATCTTTGAACTTAACCCTAACACTAACCCTAAAGTTTTTGAAACCTGAGTAGAGTACTGGCGGATTTTCCGCATGAGAAAGGTGCGCAAGGACCAATGTTTGTGCAGTGCCGTACTCCTCCTGGTATGCCTTTTGGAGCCGCAATGTCTCTGGACCTGTAGGCTTTGTGGATCTTTGAACCCTAACCCTAACCCTAACCCTAAACTTTTTGAAAGTCTAATCCTGTGGCTCATGTCTCTACCACCATGGGTGTTCCTCATGAAAGGTTTTGTAAGGACTAATGTTGGTGAATTGTAGTACTCATCTTGGTATGCCTTTGGCAGCCCCAGTGTCTCTGGACCTGTAGGCTTTGTGGCTTTTTGAAGCCTAAGCCAAGCCCTAACCCCTAACCCCTAATACTGAGGCTTATGTCTTCACCACCATGGCAGTTCCTCATGAGAAAGTTGTTAAAGGACCGATGTTGGTGCAGTGCTGTACTCATCTTGGTATGCCTTTTGCAGCCCCAGTGTCTCTGGACCTGTAGGCTTTGTAGCTCTTTCAACCCTAAGCCTGTCCTGAATGGCACAGGATAATATTGCGTACGCCCCCAGCAGCTTGGGTGTCCCACATGAACAAGTGGTGTAAGGTGCAATGTTTTTGCAGTGCCGTACTGCTCTTGGCATGTGTTTTGCAGCCCCAGGATCTCTGGACCTTTAGGCTTTCTGCATCTTTGAACTTAACCCTAACTCTAACCCTAAAGTTTTTGAAACCTGAGTAGAGTACTGGCGGATTTTCCGCATGAGAAAGGTGCGCAAGGACCAATGTTTGTGCAGTGCCGTACTCCTCCTGGTATGCCTTTTGCAGCCGCAATGTCTCTGGACCTGTAGGCTTTGTGGATCTTTGAACCCTAACCCTAACCCTAACCCTAAACTTTTTGAAAGTCTAATCCTGTGGCTCATGTCTCTACCACCATGGGTGTTCCTCCTGAAAGGTTTTGTAAGGACTAATGTTGGTGAATTGTGGTACTCATCTTGGTATGCCTTTTGCAGCCCCAGTGTCTCTGGACCTGTAGGCTTTGTGGCTTTTTGAAGCCTAAGCCAAGCCCTAACCCCTAACCCCTAATACTGAGGCTTATGTCTTCACCACCATGGGAGTTTCTCATGAGAAAGTTGTTAAAGGACCAATGTTGGTGCAGTGCTGTACTCATCTTGGTATGCCTTTTGCAGCCCCAGTGTCTCTGGACCTGTAGGCTTTGTAGCTCTTTCAACGCTAAGCCTGTCCTGAATGGCACAGGATAATATTGCGTACGCCCCCAGCAGCTTGGGTGTCCCACATGAACAAGTGGTGTAAGGTGCAATGTTTTTGCAGTGCCGTACTCCTCTTGGCATGTGTTTTGCAGCCCCAGGATCTCTGGACCTTTAGGCTTTGTGCATCTTTGAACTTAACCCTAACACTAACCCTAAAGTTTTTGAAACCTGAGTACAGTACTGGCGGATTTTCCGCATGAGAAAGGTGCGCAAGGACCAATGTTTGTGCAGTGCCGTACTCCTCCTGGTATGCCTTTTGCAGCCGCAATGTCTCTGGACCTGTAGGCTTTCTGGATCTTTGAACCCTAACCCTAACCCTAAGCCTAAACTTTTTGAAAGTCTAATCCTGTGGCTCATGTCTCTACCACCATGGGTGTTCCTCATGAAAGGTTTTGTAAGGACTAATGTTGGTGAATTGTAGTACTCATCTTGGTATGCCTTTTGCAGCCCCAGTGTCTCTGGACCTGTAGGCTTTGTGGCTTTTTGAAGCCTAAGCCAAGCCCTAACCCCTAACCCCTAATACTGAGGCTTATGTCTTCACCACCATGGCAGTTTCTCATGAGAAAGTTGTTAAAGGACCGATGTTGGTGCAGTGCTGTACTCATCTTGGTATGCCTTTTGCAGCCCCAGTGTCTCTGGACCTGTAGGCTTTGTAGCTCTTTCAACGCTAAGCCTGTCCTGAATGGCACAGGATAATATTGCGTACGCCCCCAGCAGCTTGGGTGTCCCACATGAACAAGTGGTGTAAGGTGCAATGTTTTTGCAGTGCTGTACTGCTCTTGGCATGTGTTTTGCAGCCCCAGGATCTCTGGACCTTTAGGCTTTGTGCATCTTTGAACTTAACCCTAACACTAACCCTAAAGTTTTTGAAACCTGAGTACAGTACTGGCGGATTTTCCGCATGAGAAAGGTGCGCAAGGACCAATGTTTGTGCGGTGCCGTACTCCTCCTGGTATGCCTTTTGCAGCCGCAATGTCTCTGGACCTGTAGGCTTTGTGGATCTTTGAACCCTAACCCTAACCCTAACCCTAAACTTTTTGGAAGTCTAATCCTGTGGCTCATGTCTCTACCACCATGGGTGTTCCTCCTGAAAGGTTTTGTAAGGACTAATGTTGGTGAATTGTAGTACTCATCTTGGTATGCCTTTTGCAGCCCCAGTGTCTCTGGACCTGTAGGCTTTGTGGCTTTTTGAAGCCTAAGCCAAGCCCTAACCCCTAACCCCTAATACTGAGGCTTATGTCTTCACCACCATGGGAGTTCCTCATGAGAAAGTTGTTAAAGGACCTATGTTGGTGCAGTGCTGTACCCATCTTGGTATGCCTTTTGCAGCCCCAGTGTCTCTGGACCTGTAGGCTTTGTAGCTCTTTCAACCCTAAGCCTGTCCTGAATGGCACAGGATAATATTGCGTACGCCCCCAGCAGCTTGGGTGTCCCACATGAACAAGTGGTGTAAGGTGCAATGTTTTTGCAGTGCCGTACTGCTCTTGGCATGTGTTTTGCAGCCCCAGGATCTCTGGACCTTTAGGCTTTCTGCATCTTTGAACTTAACCCTAACACTAACCCTAAAGTTTTTGAAACCTGAGTAGAGTACTGGCGGATTTTCCGCATGAGAAAGGTGCGCAAGGACCAATGTTTGTGCAGTGCCGTACTCCTCCTGGTATGCCTTTTGCAGCCGCAATGTCTCTGGACCTGTAGGCTTTGTGGATCTTTGAACCCTAACCCTAACCCTAACCCTAAACTTTTTGAAAGTCTAATCCTGTGGCTCATGTCTCTACCACCATGGGTGTTCCTCCTGAAAGGTTTTGTAAGGACTAATGTTGGTGAATTGTAGTACTCATCTTGGTATGCCTTTTGCAGCCCCAGTGTCTCTGGACCTGTAGGCTTTGTGGCTTTTTGAAGCCTAAGCCAAGCCCTAACCCCTAACCCCTAATACTGAGGCTTATGTCTTCACCACCATGGGAGTTCCTCATGAGAAAGTTGTTAAAGGACCGATGTTGGTGCAGTGCTGTACTCATCTTGGTATGCCTTTTGCAGCCCCAGTGTCTCTGGACCTGTAGGCTTTGTAGCTCTTTCAACCCTAAGCCTGTCCTGAATGGCACGGGATAATATTGCGTACGCCCCCAGCAGCTTGGGTGTCCCACATGAACAAGTGGTGTAAGGTGCAATGTTTTTGCAGTGCCGTACTGCTCTTGGCATGTGTTTTGCAGCCCCAGGATCTCTGGACCTTTAGGCTTTCTGCATCTTTGAACTTAACCCTAACACTAACCCTAAAGTTTTTGAAACCTGAGTACAGTACTGGCGGATTTTCCGCATGAGAAAGGTGCGCAAGGACCAATGTTTGTGCAGTGCCGTACTCCTCCTGGTATGCCTTTTGCAGCCGCAATGTCTCTGGACCTGTAGGCTTTGTGGATCTTTGAACCCTAACCCTAACCCTAACCCTAAACTTTTTGAAAGTCTAATCCTGTGGCTCATGTCTCTACCACCATGGGTGTTCCTCATGAAAGGTTTTGTAAGGACTAATGTTGGTGAATTGTAGTACTCATCTTGGTATGCCTTTGGCAGCCCCAGTGTCTCTGGACCTGTAGGCTTTGTGGCTTTTTGAAGCCTAAGCCAAGCCCTAACCCCTAACCCCTAATACTGAGGCTTATGTCTTCACCACCATGGGAGTTCCTCATGAGAAAGTTGTTAAAGGACCGATGTTGGTGCAGTGCTGTACTCATCTTGGTATGCCTTTTGCAGCCCCAGTGTCTCTGGACCTGTAGGCTTTGTAGCTCTTTCAACGCTAAGCCTGTCCTGAATGGCACAGGATAATATTGCGTACGCCCCCAGCAGCTTGGGTGTCCCACATGAACAAGTGGTGTAAGGTGCAATGTTTTTGCAGTGCCGTACTGCTCTTGGCATGTGTTTTGCAGCCCCAGGATCTCTGGACCTTTAGGCTTTGTGCATCTTTGAACTTTAACCCTAACACTAACCCTAAAGTTTTTGAAACCTGAGTACAGTACTGGCGGATTTTCCGCATGAGAAAGGTGCGCAAGGACCAATGTTTGTGCGGTGCCGTACTCCTCCTGGTATGCCTTTTGCAGCCGCAATGTCTCTGGACCTGTAGGCTTTGTGGATCTTTGAACCCTAACCCTAACCCTAACCCTAAACTTTTTGAAAGTCTAATCCTGTGGCTCATGTCTCTACCACCATGGGTGTTCCTCATGAAAGGTTTTGTAAGGACTAATGTTGGTGAATTGTAGTACTCATCTTGGTATGCCTTTTGCAGCCCCAGTGTCTCTGGACCTGTAGGCTTTGTGGCTTTTTGAAGCCTAAGCCAAGCCCTAACCCCTAACCCCTAATACTGAGGCTTATGTCTTCACCACCATGAGAGTTCCTCATGAGAAAGTTGTTAAAGGACCTATGTTGGTGCAGTGCTGTACCCATCTTGGTATGCCTTTTGCAGCCCCAGTGTCTCTGGACCTGTAGGCTTTGTAGCTCTTTCAACCCTAAGCCTGTCCTGAATGGCACAGGATAATATTGCGTACGCCCCCAGCAGCTTGGGTGTCCCACATGAACAAGTGGTGTAAGGTGCAATGTTTTTGCAGTGCCGTACTGCTCTTGGCATGTGTTTTGCAGCCCCAGGATCTCTGGACCTTTAGGCTTTCTGCATCTTTGAACTTAACCCTAACACTAACCCTAAAGTTTTTGAAACCTGAGTACAGTACTGGCGGATTTTCCGCATGAGAAAGGTGCGCAAGGACCAATGTTTGTGCAGTGCCGTACTCCTCCTGGTATGCCTTTTGCAGCCGCAATATCTCTGGACCTGTAGGCTTTGTGGATCTTTGAACCCTAACCCTAACCCTAACCCTAAACTTTTTGAAAGTCTAATCCTGTGGCTCATGTCTCTACCACCATGGGTGTTCCTCATGAAAGGTTTTGTAAGGACTAATGTTGGTGAATTGTAGTACTCATCTTGGTATGCCTTTTGCAGCCCCAGTGTCTCTGGACCTGTAGGCTTTGTGGCTTTTTGAAGCCTAAGCCAAGCCCTAACCCCTAACCCCTAATACTGAGGCTTATGTCTTCACCACCATGGGAGTTCCTCATGAGAAAGTTGTTAAAGGACCTATGTTGGTGCAGTGCTGTACCCATCTTGGTATGCCTTTTGCAGCCCCAGTGTCTCTGGACCTGTAGGCTTTGTAGCTCTTTCAACCCTAAGCCTGTCCTGAATGGCACAGGATAATATTGCGTACGCCCCCAGCAGCTTGGGTGTCCCACATGAACAAGTGGTGTAAGGTGCAATGTTTTTGCAGTGCCGTACTGCTCTTGGCATGTGTTTTGCAGCCCCAGGATCTCTGGACCTTTAGGCTTTGTGCATCTTTGAACTTAACCCTAACACTAACCCTAAAGTTTTTGAAACCTGAGTACAGTACTGGCGGATTTTCCGCATGAGAAAGGTGCGCAAGGACCAATGTTTGTGCAGTGCCGTACTCCTCCTGGTATGCCTTTTGCAGCCGCAATGTCTCTGGACCTGTAGGCTTTGTGGATCTTTGAACCCTAACCCTAACCCTAACCCTAAACTTTTTGAAAGTCTAATCCTGTGGCTCATGTCTCTACCACCATGGGTGTTCCTCCTGAAAGGTTTTGTAAGGACTAATGTTGGTGAATTGTAGTACTCATCTTGGTATACCTTTTGCAGCCCCAGTGTCTCTGGACCTGTAGGCTTTGTGGCTTTTTGAAGCCTAAGCCAAGCCCTAACCCCTAACCCCTAATACTGAGGCTTATGTCTTCACCACCATGGGAGTTCCTCATGAGAAAGTTGTTAAAGGACCGATGTTGGTGCAGTGCTGTACTCATCTTGGTATGCCTTTTGCAGCCCCAGTGTCTCTGGACCTGTAGGCTTTGTAGCTCTTTCAACCCTAAGCCTGTCCTGAATGGCACAGGATAATATTGCGTACGCCCCCAGCAGCTTGGGTGTCCCACATGAACAAGTGGTGTAAGGTGCAATGTTTTTGCAGTGCCGTACTGCTCTTGGCATGTGTTTTGCAGCCCCAGGATCTCTGGACCTTTAGGCTTTCTGCATCTTTGAACTTAACCCTAACACTAACCCTAAAGTTTTTGAAACCTGAGTAGAGTACTGGCGGATTTTCCGCATGAGAAAGGTGCGCAAGGACCAATGTTTGTGCAGTGCCGTACTCCTCCTGGTATGCCTTTTGCAGCCGCAATGTCTCTGGACCTGTAGGCTTTGTGGATCTTTGAACCCTAACCCTAACCCTAACCCTAAATTTTTTGCAAGTCTAATCCTGTGGCTCATGTCTCTACCACCATGGGTGTTCCTCCTGAAAGGTTTTGTAAGGACTAATGTTGGTGAATTGTAGTACTCATCTTGGTATGCCTTTTGCAGCCCCAGTGTCTCTGGACCTGTAGGCTTTGTGGCTTTTTGAAGCCTAAGCCAAGCCCTAACCCCTAACCCCTAATACTGAGGCTTATGTCTTCACCACCATGGGAGTTCCTCATGAGAAAGTTGTTAAAGGACCGATGTTGGTGCAGTGCTGTACTCATCTTGGGATGCCTTTTGCAGCCCCAGTGTCTCTGGACCTGTAGGCTTTGTAGCTCTTTCAACCCTAAGCCTGTCCTGAATGGCACAGGATAATATTGCGTACGCCCCCAGCAGCTTGGGTGTCCCACATGAACAAGTGGTGTAAGGTGCAATGTTTTTGCAGTGCCGTACTGCTCTTGGCATGTGTTTTGCAGCCCCAGGATCTCTGGACCTTTAGGCTTTCTGCATCTTTGAACTTAACCCTAATACTAACCCTAAAGTTTTTGAAACCTGAGTACAGTACTGGCGGATTTTCCGCATGAGAAAGGTGCGCAAGGACCAATGTTTGTGCAGCGCCGTACTCCTCCTGGTATGCCTTTTGCAGCCGCAATGTCTCTGGACCTGTAGGCTTTGTGGATCTTTGAACCCTAACCCTAACCCTAACCCTAAACTTTTTGGAAGTCTAATCCTGTGGCTCATGTCTCTACCACCATGGGTGTTCCTCCTGAAAGGTTTTGTAAGGACTAATGTTGGTGAATTGTAGTACTCATCTTGGTATGCCTTTTGCAGCCCCAGTGTCTCTGGACCTGTAGGCTTTGTGGCTTTTTGAAGCCTAAGCCAAGCCCTAACCCCTAACCCCTAATACTGAGGCTTATGTCTTCACCACCATGGCAGTTCCTCATGAGAAAGTTGTTAAAGGACCGATGTTGGTGCAGTGCTGTACTCATCTTGGTATGCCTTTTGCAGCCCCAGTGTCTCTGGACCTGTAGGCTTTGTAGCTCTTTCAACCCTAAGCCTGTCCTGAATGGCACAGGATAATATTGCGTACGCCCCCAGCAGCTTGGGTGTCCCACATGAACAAGTGGTGTAAGGTGCAATGTTTTTGCAGTGCCGTACTGCTCTTGGCATGTGTTTTGCAGCCCCAGGATCTCTGGACCTTTAGGCTTTGTGCATCTTTGAACTTAACCCTAACACTAACCCTAAAGTTTTTGAAACCTGAGTACAGTACTGGCGGATTTTCCGCATGAGAAAGGTGCGCAAGGACCAATGTTTGTGCAGTGCCGTACTCCTCCTGGTATGCCTTTTGCAGCCGCAATATCTCTGGACCTGTAGGCTTTGTGGATCTTTGAACCCTAACCCTAACCCTAACCCTAAACTTTTTGAAAGTCTAATCCTGTGGCTCATGTCTCTACCACCATGGGTGTTCCTCCTGAAAGGTTTTGTAAGGACTAATGTTGGTGAATTGTAGTACTCATCTTGGTATGCCTTTTGCAGCCCCAGTGTCTCTGGACCTGTAGGCTTTGTGGCTTTTTGAAGCCTAAGCCAAGCCCTAACCCCTAACCCCTAATACTGAGGCTTATGTCTTCACCACCATGGCAGTTCCTCATGAGAAAGTTGTTAAAGGACCGATGTTGGTGCAGTGCTGTACTCATCTTGGTATGCCTTTTGCAGCCCCAGTGTCTCTGGACCTGTAGGCTTTGTAGCTCTTTCAACCCTAAGCCTGTCCTGAATGGCACAGGATAATATTGCGTACGCCCCCAGCAGCTTGGGTGTCCCACATGAACAAGTGGTGTAAGGTGCAATGTTTTTGCAGTGCCGTACTGCTCTTGGCATGTGTTTTGCAGCCCCAGGATCTCTGGACCTTTAGGCTTTGTGCATCTTTGAACTTAACCCTAACACTAACCCTAAAGTTTTTGAAACCTGAGTACAGTACTGGCGGATTTTCCGCATGAGAAAGGTGCGCAAGGACCAATGTTTGTGCAGTGCCGTACTCCTCCTGGTATGCCTTTTGCAGCCGCAATATCTCTGGACCTGTAGGCTTTGTGGATCTTTGAACCCTAACCCTAACCCTAACCCTAAACTTTTTGAAAGTCTAATCCTGTGGCTCATGTCTCTACCACCATGGGTGTTCCTCCTGAAAGGTTTTGTAAGGACTAATGTTGGTGAATTGTAGTACTCATCTTGGTATGCCTTTTGCAGCCCCAGTGTCTCTGGACCTGTAGGCTTTGTGGCTTTTTGAAGCCTAAGCCAAGCCCTAACCCCTAACCCCTAATACTGAGGCTTATGTCTTCACCACCATGGGAGTTCCTCATGAGAAAGTTGTTAAAGGACCGATGTTGGTGCAGTGCTGTACTCATCTTGGTATGCCTTTTGCAGCCCCAGTGTCTCTGGACCTGTAGGCTTTGTAGCTCTTTCAACCCTAAGCCTGTCCTGAATGGCACAGGATAATATTGCGTACGCCCCCAGCAGCTTGGGTGTCCCACATGAACAAGTGGTGTAAGGTGCAATGTTTTTGCAGTGCCGTACTGCTCTTGGCATGTGTTTTGCAGCCCCAGGATCTCTGGACCTTTAGGCTTTCTGCATCTTTGAACTTAACCCTAACACTAACCCTAAAGTTTTTGAAACCTGAGTACAGTACTGGCGGATTTTCCGCATGAGAAAGGTGCGCAAGGACCAATGTTTGTGCAGTGCCGTACTCCTCCTGGTATGCCTTTTGCAGCCGCAATGTCTCTGGACCTGTAGGCTTTGTGGATCTTTGAACCCTAACCCTAACCCTAACCCTAAATTTTTTGAAAGTCTAATCCTGTGGCTCATGTCTCTACCACCATGGGTGCTCCTCATGAAAGGTTTTGTAAGGACTAATGTTGGTGAATTGTAGTACTCATCTTGGTATGCCTTTTGCAGCCCCAGTGTCTCTGGACCTGTAGGCTTTGTGGCTTTTTGAAGCCTAAGCCAAGCCCTAACCCCTAACCCCTAATACTGAGGCTTATGTCTTCACCACCATGGCAGTTCCTCATGAGAAAGTTGTTAAAGGACCGATGTTGGTGCAGTGCTGTACTCATCTTGGGATGCCTTTTGCAGCCCCAGTGTCTCTGGACCTGTAGGCTTTGTAGCTCTTTCAACCCTAAGCCTGTCCTGAATGGCACAGGATAATATTGCGTACGCCCCCAGCAGCTTGGGTGTCCCACATGAACAAGTGGTGTAAGGTGCAATGTTTTTGCAGTGCCGTACTGCTCTTGGCATGTGTTTTGCAGCCCCAGGATCTCTGGACCTTTAGGCTTTCTGCATCTTTGAACTTAACCCTAACACTAACCCTAAAGTTTTTGAAACCTGAGTAGAGTACTGGCGGATTTTCCGCATGAGAAAGGTGCGCAAGGACCAATGTTTGTGCAGCGCCGTACTCCTCCTGGTATGCCTTTTGCAGCCGCAATGTCTCTGGACCTGTAGGCTTTGTGGATCTTTGAACCCTAACCCTAACCCTAACCCTAAACTTTTTGGAAGTCTAATCCTGTGGCTCATGTCTCTACCACCATGGGTGTTCCTCCTGAAAGGTTTTGTAAGGACTAATGTTGGTGAATTGTAGTACTCATCTTGGTATGCCTTTTGCAGCCCCAGTGTCTCTGGACCTGTAGGCTTTGTGGCTTTTTGAAGCCTAAGCCAAGCCCTAACCCCTAACCCCTAATACTGAGGCTTATGTCTTCACCACCATGGGAGTTCCTCATGAGAAAGTTGTTAAAGGACCGATGTTGGTGCAGTGCTGTACTCATCTTGGTATGCCTTTTGCAGCCCCAGTGTCTCTGGACCTGTAGGCTTTGTAGCTCTTTCAACCCTAAGCTTGTCCTGAATGGCACAGGATAATATTGCGTACGCCCCCAGCAGCTTGGGTGTCCCACATGAACAAGTGGTGTAAGGTGCAATGTTTTTGCAGTGCCGTACTCCTCTTGGCATGTGTTTTGCAGCCCCAGGATCTCTGGACCTTTAGGCTTTGTGCATCTTTGAACTTAACCCTAACACTAACCCTAAAGTTTTTGAAACCTGAGTACAGTACTGGCGGATTTTCCGCATGAGAAAGGTGCGCAAGGACCAATGTTTGTGCAGTGCCGTACTCCTCCTGGTATGCCTTTTGCAGCCGCAATATCTCTGGACCTGTAGGCTTTGTGGATCTTTGAACCCTAACCCTAACCCTAACCCTAAACTTTTTGAAAGTCTAATCCTGTGGCTCATGTCTCTACCACCATGGGTGTTCCTCCTGAAAGGTTTTGTAAGGACTAATGTTGGTGAATTGTAGTACTCATCTTGGTATGCCTTTTGCAGCCCCAGTGTCTCTGGACCTGTAGGCTTTGTGGCTTTTTGAAGCCTAAGCCAAGCCCTAACCCCTAACCCCTAATACTGAGGCTTATGTCTTCACCACCATGGCAGTTCCTCATGAGAAAGTTGTTAAAGGACCTATGTTGGTGCAGTGCTGTACTCATCTTGGTATGCCTTTTGCAGCCCCAGTGTCTCTGGACCTGTAGGCTTTGTAGCTCTTTCAACCCTAAGCCTGTCCTGAATGGCACAGGATAATATTGCGTACGCCCCCAGCAGCTTGGGTGTCCCACATGAACAAGTGGTGTAAGGTGCAATGTTTTTGCAGTGCCGTACTGCTCTTGGCATGTGTTTTGCAGCCCCAGGATCTCTGGACCTTTAGGCTTTCTGCATCTTTGAACTTAACCCTAACACTAACCCTAAAGTTTTTGAAACCTGAGTACAGTACTGGCGGATTTTCCGCATGAGAAAGGTGCGCAAGGACCAATGTTTGTGCAGTGCCGTACTCCTCCTGGTATGCCTTTTGCAGCCGCAATGTCTCTGGACCTGTAGGCTTTGTGGATCTTTGAACCCTAACCCTAACCCTAACCCTAAACTTTTTGGAAGTCTAATCCTGTGGCTCATGTCTCTACCACCATGGGTGTTCCTCCTGAAAGGTTTTGTAAGGACTAATGTTGGTGAATTGTAGTACTCATCTTGGTATGCCTTTTGCAGCCCCAGTGTCTCTGGACCTGTAGGCTTTGTGGCTTTTTGAAGCCTAAGCCAAGCCCTAACCCCTAACCCCTAATACTGAGGCTTATGTCTTCACCACCATGGGAGTTCCTCATGAGAAAGTTGTTAAAGGACCGATGTTGGTGCAGTGCTGTACTCATCTTGGTATGCCTTTTGCAGCCCCAGTGTCTCTGGACCTGTAGGCTTTGTAGCTCTTTCAACGCTAAGCCTGTCCTGAATGGCACAGGATAATATTGCGTACGCCCCCAGCAGCTTGGGTGTCCCACATGAACAAGTGGTGTAAGGTGCAATGTTTTTGCAGTGCCGTACTCCTCTTGGCATGTGTTTTGCAGCCCCAGGATCTCTGGACCTTTAGGCTTTCTGCATCTTTGAACTTAACCCTAACACTAACCCTAAAGTTTTTGAAACCTGAGTACAGTACTGGCGGATTTTCCGCATGAGAAAGGTGCGCAAGGACCAATGTTTGTGCAGTGCCGTACTCCTCCTGGTATGCCTTTTGCAGCCGCAATGTCTCTGGACCTGTAGGCTTTGTGGATCTTTGAACCCTAACCCTAACCCTAACCCTAAATTTTTTGAAAGTCTAATCCTGTGGCTCATGTCTCTACCACCATGGGTGCTCCTCATGAAAGGTTTTGTAAGGACTAATGTTGGTGAATTGTAGTACTCATCTTGGTATGCCTTTTGCAGCCCCAGTGTCTCTGGACCTGTAGGCTTTGTGGCTTTTTGAAGCCTAAGCCAAGCCCTAACCCCTAACCCCTAATACTGAGGCTTATGTCTTCACCACCATGGGAGTTCCTCATGAGAAAGTTGTTAAAGGACCGATGTTGGTGCAGTGCTGTACTCATCTTGGTATGCCTTTTGCAGCCCCAGTGTCTCTGGACCTGTAGGCTTTGTAGCTCTTTCAACGCTAAGCCTGTCCTGAATGGCACAGGATAATATTGCGTACGCCCCCAGCAGCTTGGGTGTCCCACATGAACAAGTGGTGTAAGGTGCAATGTTTTTGCAGTGCCGTACTGCTCTTGGCATGTGTTTTGCAGCCCCAGGATCTCTGGACCTTTAGGCTTTGTGCATCTTTGAACTTAACCCTAACACTAACCCTAAAGTTTTTGAAACCTGAGTACAGTACTGGCGGATTTTCCGCATGAGAAAGGTGCGCAAGGACCAATGTTTGTGCAGCGCCGTACTCCTCCTGGTATGCCTTTTGCAGCCGCAATGTCTCTGGACCTGTAGGCTTTGTGGATCTTTGAACCCTAACCCTAACCCTAACCCTAAACTTTTTGGAAGTCTAATCCTGTGGCTCATGTCTCTACCACCATGGGTGTTCCTCCTGAAAGGTTTTGTAAGGACTAATGTTGGTGAATTGTAGTACTCATCTTGGTATGCCTTTTGCAGCCCCAGTGTCTCTGGACCTGTAGGCTTTGTGGCTTTTTGAAGCCTAAGCCAAGCCCTAACCCCTAACCCCTAATACTGAGGCTTATGTCTTCACCACCATGGGAGTTCCTCATGAGAAAGCTGTTAAAGGACCGATGTTGGTGCAGTGCTGTACTCATCTTGGTATGCCTTTTGCAGCCCCAGTGTCTCTGGACCTGTAGGCTTTGTAGCTCTTTCAACCCTAAGCCTGTCCTGAATGGCACAGGATAATATTGCGTACGCCCCCAGCAGCTTGGGTGTCCCACATGAACAAGTGGTGTAAGGTGCAATGTTTTTGCAGTGCCATACTGCTCTTGGCATGTGTTTTGCAGCCCCAGGATCTCTGGACCTTTAGGCTTTCTGCATCTTTGAACTTAACCCTAACCCTAACCCTAAAGTTTTTGAAACCTGAGTACAGTACTGGCGGATTTTCCGCATGAGAAAGGTGCGCAAGGACCAATGTTTGTGCAGCGCCGTACTCCTCCTGGTATGCCTTTTGCAGCCGCAATGTCTCTGGACCTGTAGGCTTTGTGGATCTTTGAACCCTAACCCTAACCCTAACCCTAAACTTTTTGCAAGTCTAATCCTGTGGCTCATGTCTCTACCACCATGGGTGTTCCTCCTGAAAGGTTTTGTAAGGACTAATGTTGGTGAATTGTAGTACTCATCTTGGTATGCCTTTGGCAGCCCCAGTGTCTCTGGACCTGTAGGCTTTGTGGCTTTTTGAAGCCTAAGCCAAGCCCTAACCCCTAACCCCTAATACTGAGGCTTATGTCTTCACCACCATGGGAGTTCCTCATGAGAAAGTTGTTAAAGGACCTATGTTGGTGCAGTGCTGTACTCATCTTGGTATGCCTTTTGCAGCCCCAGTGTCTCTGGACCTGTAGGCTTTGTAGCTCTTTCAACCCTAAGCCTGTCCTGAATGGCACAGGATAATATTGCGTACGCCCCCAGCAGCTTGGGTGTCCCACATGAACAAGTGGTGTAAGGTGCAATGTTTTTGCAGTGCCGTACTCCTCTTGGCATGTGTTTTGCAGCCCCAGGATCTCTGGACCTTTAGGCTTTGTGCATCTTTGAACTTAACCCTAACACTAACCCTAAAGTTTTTGAAACCTGAGTACAGTACTGGCGGATTTTCCGCATGAGAAAGGTGCGCAAGGACCAATGTTTGTGCAGCGCCGTACTCCTCCTGGTATGCCTTTTGCAGCCGCAATGTCTCTGGACCTGTAGGCTTTGTGGATCTTTGAACCCTAACCCTAACCCTAACCCTAAATTTTTTGAAAGTCTAATCCTGTGGCTCATGTCTCTACCACCATGGGTGCTCCTCATGAAAGGTTTTGTAAGGACTAATGTTGGTGAATTGTAGTACTCATCTTGGTATGCCTTTTGCAGCCCCAGTGTCTCTGGACCTGTAGGCTTTGTGGCTTTTTGAAGCCTAAGCCAAGCCCTAACCCCTAACCCCTAATACTGAGGCTTATGTCTTCACCACCATGGGAGTTCCTCATGAGAAAGTTGTTAAAGGACCGATGTTGGTGCAGTGCTGTACTCATCTTGGTATGCCTTTTGCAGCCCCAGTGTCTCTGGACCTGTAGGCTTTGTAGCTCTTTCAACGCTAAGCCTGTCCTGAATGGCACAGGATAATATTGCGTACGCCCCCAGCAGCTTGGGTGTCCCACATGAACAAGTGGTGTAAGGTGCAATGTTTTTGCAGTGCCGTACTCCTCTTGGCATGTGTTTTGCAGCCCCAGGATCTCTGGACCTTTAGGCTTTCTGCATCTTTGAACTTAACCCTAACACTAACCCTAAAGTTTTTGAAACCTGAGTACAGTACTGGCGGATTTTCCGCATGAGAAAGGTGCGCAAGGACCAATGTTTGTGCAGTGCCGTACTCCTCCTGGTATGCCTTTTGCAGCCGCAATATCTCTGGACCTGTAGGCTTTGTGGATCTTTGAACCCTAACCCTAACCCTAACCCTAAACTTTTTGAAAGTCTAATCCTGTGGCTCATGTCTCTACCACCATGGGTGTTCCTCCTGAAAGGTTTTGTAAGGACTAATGTTGGTGAATTGTAGTACTCATCTTGGTATGCCTTTTGCAGCCCCAGTGTCTCTGGACCTGTAGGCTTTGTGGCTTTTTGAAGCCTAAGCCAAGCCCTAACCCCTAACCCCTAATACTGAGGCTTATGTCTTCACCACCATGGCAGTTCCTCATGAGAAAGTTGTTAAAGGACCTATGTTGGTGCAGTGCTGTACTCATCTTGGTATGCCTTTTGCAGCCCCAGTGTCTCTGGACCTGTAGGCTTTGTAGCTCTTTCAACCCTAAGCCTGTCCTGAATGGCACAGGATAATATTGCGTACGCAACCAGCAGCTTGGGTGTCCCACATGAACAAGTGGTGTAAGGTGCAATGTTTTTGCAGTGCCGTACTGCTCTTGGCATGTGTTTTGCAGCCCCAGGATCTCTGGACCTTTAGGCTTTGTGCATCTTTGAACTTAACCCTAACACTAACCCTAAAGTTTTTGAAACCTGAGTAGAGTACTGGCGGATTTTCCGCATGAGAAAGGTGCGCAAGGACCAATGTTTGTGCAGTGCCGTACTCCTCCTGGTATGCCTTTTGCAGCCGCAATGTCTCTGGACCTGTAGGCTTTGTGGATCTTTGAACCCTAACCCTAACCCTAACCCTAAACTTTTTGGAAGTCTAATCCTGTGGCTCATGTCTCTACCACCATGGGTGTTCCTCCTGAAAGGTTTTGTAAGGACTAATGTTGGTGAATTGTAGTACTCATCTTGGTATGCCTTTTGCAGCCCCAGTGTCTCTGGACCTGTAGGCTTTGTGGCTTTTTGAAGCCTAAGCCAAGCCCTAACCCCTAACCCCTAATACTGAGGCTTATGTCTTCACCACCATGGCAGTTCCTCATGAGAAAGTTGTTAAAGGACCGATGTTGGTGCAGTGCTGTACTCATCTTGGGATGCCTTTTGCAGCCCCAGTGTCTCTGGACCTGTAGGCTTTGTAGCTCTTTCAACCCTAAGCCTGTCCTGAATGGCACAGGATAATATTGCGTACGCCCCCAGCAGCTTGGGTGTCCCACATGAACAAGTGGTGTAAGGTGCAATGTTTTTGCAGTGCCGTACTCCTCTTGGCATGTGTTTTGCAGCCCCAGGATCTCTGGACCTTTAGGCTTTCTGCATCTTTGAACTTAACCCTAACACTAACCCTAAAGTTTTTGAAACCTGAGTAGAGTACTGGCGGATTTTCCGCATGAGAAAGGTGCGCAAGGACCAATGTTTGTGCAGTGCCGTACTCCTCCTGGTATGCCTTTTGCAGCCGCAATGTCTCTGGACCTGTAGGCTTTGTGGATCTTTGAACCCTAACCCTAACCCTAACCCTAAATTTTTTGAAAGTCTAATCCTGTGGCTCATGTCTCTACCACCATGGGTGCTCCTCATGAAAGGTTTTGTAAGGACTAATGTTGGTGAATTGTAGTACTCATCTTGGTATGCCTTTTGCAGCCCCAGTGTCTCTGGACCTGTAGGCTTTGTGGCTTTTTGAAGCCTAAGCCAAGCCCTAACCCCTAACCCCTAATACTGAGGCTTATGTCTTCACCACCATGGGAGTTCCTCATGAGAAAGTTGTTAAAGGACCGATGTTGGTGCAGTGCTGTACTCATCTTGGGATGCCTTTTGCAGCCCCAGTGTCTCTGGACCTGTAGGCTTTGTAGCTCTTTCAACGCTAAGCCTGTCCTGAATGGCACAGGATAATATTGCGTACGCCCCCAGCAGCTTGGGTGTCCCACATGAACAAGTGGTGTAAGGTGCAATGTTTTTGCAGTGCCGTACTGCTCTTGGCATGTGTTTTGCAGCCCCAGGATCTCTGGACCTTTAGGCTTTGTGCATCTTTGAACTTAACCCTAACACTAACCCTAAAGTTTTTGAAACCTGAGTACAGTACTGGCGGATTTTCCGCATGAGAAAGGTGCGCAAGGACCAATGTTTGTGCAGCGCCGTACTCCTCCTGGTATGCCTTTTGCAGCCGCAATGTCTCTGGACCTGTAGGCTTTGTGGATCTTTGAACCCTAACCCTAACCCTAACCCTAAACTTTTTGGAAGTCTAATCCTGTGGCTCATGTCTCTACCACCATGGGTGTTCCTCCTGAAAGGTTTTGTAAGGACTAATGTTGGTGAATTGTAGTACTCATCTTGGTATGCCTTTTGCAGCCCCAGTGTCTCTGGACCTGTAGGCTTTGTGGCTTTTTGAAGCCTAAGCCAAGCCCTAACCCCTAACCCCTAATACTGAGGCTTATGTCTTCACCACCATGGCAGTTCCTCATGAGAAAGTTGTTAAAGGACCGATGTTGGTGCAGTGCTGTACTCATCTTGGTATGCCTTTTGCAGCCCCAGTGTCTCTGGACCTGTAGGCTTTGTAGCTCTTTCAACCCTAAGCCTGTCCTGAATGGCACAGGATAATATTGCGTACGCCCCCAGCAGCTTGGGTGTCCCACATGAACAAGTGGTGTAAGGTGCAATGTTTTTGCAGTGCCATACTGCTCTTGGCATGTGTTTTGCAGCCCCAGGATCTCTGGACCTTTAGGCTTTCTGCATCTTTGAACTTAACCCTAACCCTAACCCTAAAGTTTTTGAAACCTGAGTACAGTACTGGCGGATTTTCCGCATGAGAAAGGTGCGCAAGGACCAATGTTTGTGCAGCGCCGTACTCCTCCTGGTATGCCTTTTGCAGCCGCAATGTCTCTGGACCTGTAGGCTTTGTGGATCTTTGAACCCTAACCCTAACCCTAACCCTAAACTTTTTGGAAGTCTAATCCTGTGGCTCATGTCTCTACCACCATGGGTGTTCCTCCTGAAAGGTTTTGTAAGGACTAATGTTGGTGAATTGTAGTACTCATCTTGGTATGCCTTTTGCAGCCCCAGTGTCTCTGGACCTGTAGGCTTTGTGGCTTTTTGAAGCCTAAGCCAAGCCCTAACCCCTAACCCCTAATACTGAGGCTTATGTCTTCACCACCATGGCAGTTCCTCATGAGAAAGTTGTTAAAGGACCGATGTTGGTGCAGTGCTGTACTCATCTTGGGATGCCTTTTGCAGCCCCAGTGTCTCTGGACCTGTAGGCTTTGTAGCTCTTTCAACGCTAAGCCTGTCCTGAATGGCACAGGATAATATTGCGTACGCCCCCAGCAGCTTGGGTGTCCCACATGAACAAGTGGTGTAAGGTGCAATGTTTTTGCAGTGCCGTACTGCTCTTGGCATGTGTTTTGCAGCCCCAGGATCTCTGGACCTTTAGGCTTTCTGCATCTTTGAACTTAACCCTAACCCTAACCCTAAAGTTTTTGAAACCTGAGTACAGTACTGGCGGATTTTCCGCATGAGAAAGGTGCGCAAGGACCAATGTTTGTGCAGCGCCGTACTCCTCCTGGTATGCCTTTTGCAGCCGCAATGTCTCTGGACCTGTAGGCTTTGTGGATCTTTGAACCCTAACCCTAACCCTAACCCTAAACTTTTTGCAAGTCTAATCCTGTGGCTCATGTCTCTACCACCATGGGTGTTCCTCCTGAAAGGTTTTGTAAGGACTAATGTTGGTGAATTGTAGTACTCATCTTGGTATGCCTTTTGCAGCCCCAGTGTCTCTGGACCTGTAGGCTTTGTGGCTTTTTGAAGCCTAAGCCAAGCCCTAACCCCTAACCCCTAATACTGAGGCTTATGTCTTCACCACCATGGCAGTTCCTCATGAGAAAGTTGTTAAAGGACCGATGTTGGTGCAGTGCTGTACTCATCTTGGGATGCCTTTTGCAGCCCCAGTGTCTCTGGACCTGTAGGCTTTGTAGCTCTTTCAACGCTAAGCCTGTCCTGAATGGCACAGGATAATATTGCGTACGCCCCCAGCAGCTTGGGTGTCCCACATGAACAAGTGGTGTAAGGTGCAATGTTTTTGCAGTGCCGTACTGCTCTTGGCATGTGTTTTGCAGCCCCAGGATCTCTGGACCTTTAGGCTTTGTGCATCTTTGAACTTAACCCTAACACTAACCCTAAAGTTTTTGAAACCTGAGTAGAGTACTGGCGGATTTTCCGCATGAGAAAGGTGCGCAAGGACCAATGTTTGTGCGGTGCCGTACTCCTCCTGGTATGCCTTTTGCAGCCGCAATGTCTCTGGACCTGTAGGCTTTGTGGATCTTTGAACCCTAACCCTAACCCTAACCCTAAACTTTTTGAAAGTCTAATCCTGTGGCTCATGTCTCTACCACCATGGGTGTTCCTCATGAAAGGTTTTGTAAGGACTAATGTTGGTGAATTGTAGTACTCATCTTGGTATGCCTTTTGCAGCCCCAGTGTCTCTGGACCTGTAGGCTTTGTGGCTTTTTGAAGCCTAAGCCAAGCCCTAACCCCTAACCCCTAATACTGAGGCTTATGTCTTCACCACCATGGGAGTTCCTCATGAGAAAGTTGTTAAAGGACCTACGTTGGTGCAGTGCTGTACTCATCTTGGTATGCCTTTTGCAGCCCCAGTGTCTCTGGACCTGTAGGCTTTGTAGCTCTTTCAACGCTAAGCCTGTCCTGAATGGCACAGGATAATATTGCGTACGCCCCCAGCAGCTTGGGTGTCCCACATGAACAAGTGGTGTAAGGTGCAATGTTTTTGCAGTGCCGTACTCCTCTTGGCATGTGTTTTGCAGCCCCAGGATCTCTGGACCTTTAGGCTTTCTGCATCTTTGAACTTAACCCTAACACTAACCCTAAAGTTTTTGAAACCTGAGTACAGTACTGGCGGATTTTCCGCATGAGAAAGGTGCGCAAAGACCAATGTTTGTGCAGTGCCGTACTCCTCCTGGTATGCCTTTTGCAGCCGCAATGTCTCTGGACCTGTAGGCTTTGTGGATCTTTGAACCCTAACCCTAACCCTAACCCTAAATTTTTTGAAAGTCTAATCCTGTGGCTCATGTCTCTACCACCATGGGTGCTCCTCATGAAAGGTTTTGTAAGGACTAATGTTGGTGAATTGTAGTACTCATCTTGGTATGCCTTTTGCAGCCCCAGTGTCTCTGGACCTGTAGGCTTTGTGGCTTTTTGAAGCCTAAGCCAAGCCCTAACCCCTAACCCCTAATACTGAGGCTTATGTCTTCACCACCATGGGAGTTCCTCATGAGAAAGTTGTTAAAGGACCGATGTTGGTGCAGTGCTGTACTCATCTTGGTATGCCTTTTGCAGCCCCAGTGTCTCTGGACCTGTAGGCTTTGTAGCTCTTTCAACGCTAAGCCTGTCCTGAATGGCACAGGATAATATTGCGTACGCCCCCAGCAGCTTGGGTGTCCCACATGAACAAGTGGTGTAAGGTGCAATGTTTTTGCAGTGCCGTACTGCTCTTGGCATGTGTTTTGCAGCCCCAGGATCTCTGGACCTTTAGGCTTTCTGCATCTTTGAACTTAACCCTAACACTAACCCTAAAGTTTTTGAAACCTGAGTACAGTACTGGCGGATTTTCCGCATGAGAAAGGTGCGCAAGGACCAATGTTTGTGCAGCGCCGTACTCCTCCTGGTATGCCTTTTGCAGCCGCAATGTCTCTGGACCTGTAGGCTTTGTGGATCTTTGAACCCTAACCCTAACCCTAACCCTAAACTTTTTGGAAGTCTAATCCTGTGGCTCATGTCTCTACCACCATGGGTGTTCCTCCTGAAAGGTTTTGTAAGGACTAATGTTGGTGAATTGTAGTACTCATCTTGGTATGCCTTTTGCAGCCCCAGTGTCTCTGGACCTGTAGGCTTTGTGGCTTTTTGAAGCCTAAGCCAAGCCCTAACCCCTAACCCCTAATACTGAGGCTTATGTCTTCACCACCATGGGAGTTCCTCATGAGAAAGTTGTTAAAGGACCGATGTTGGTGCAGTGCTGTACTCATCTTGGTATGCCTTTTGCAGCCCCAGTGTCTCTGGACCTGTAGGCTTTGTAGCTCTTTCAACGCTAAGCCTGTCCTGAATGGCACAGGATAATATTGCGTACGCCCCCAGCAGCTTGGGTGTCCCACATGAACAAGTGGTGTAAGGTGCAATGTTTTTGCAGTGCCGTACTGCTCTTGGCATGTGTTTTGCAGCCCCAGGATCTCTGGACCTTTAGGCTTTCTGCATCTTTGAACTTAACCCTAACACTAACCCTAAAGTTTTTGAAACCTGAGTACAGTACTGGCGGATTTTCCGCATGAGAAAGGTGCGCAAGGACCAATGTTTGTGCAGCGCCGTACTCCTCCTGGTATGCCTTTTGCAGCCGCAATGTCTCTGGACCTGTAGGCTTTGTGGATCTTTGAACCCTAACCCTAACCCTAACCCTAAACTTTTTGAAAGTCTAATCCTGTGGCTCATGTCTCTACCACCATGGGTGTTCCTCATGAAAGGTTTTGTAAGGACTAATGTTGGTGAATTGTAGTACTCATCTTGGTATGCCTTTTGCAGCCCCAGTGTCTCTGGACCTGTAGGCTTTGTGGCTTTTTGAAGCCTAAGCCAAGCCCTAACCCCTAACCCCTAATACTGAGGCTTATGTCTTCACCACCATGGGAGTTCCTCATGAGAAAGTTGTTAAAGGACCTATGTTGGTGCAGTGCTGTACTCATCTTGGTATGCCTTTTGCAGCCCCAGTGTCTCTGGACCTGTAGGCTTTGTAGCTCTTTCAACCCTAAGCCTGTCCTGACTGGCACAGGATAATATTGCGTACGCCCCCAGCAGCTTGGGTGTCCCACATGAACAAGTGGTGTAAGGTGCAATGTTTTTGCAGTGCCGTACTCCTCTTGGCATGTGTTTTGCAGCCCCAGGATCTCTGGACCTTTAGGCTTTCTGCATCTTTGAACTTAACCCTAACACTAACCCTAAAGTTTTTGAAACCTGAGTAGAGTACTGGCGGATTTTCCGCATGAGAAAGGTGTGCAAGGACCAATGTTTGTGCAGTGCCGTACTCCTCCTGGTATGCCTTTTGCAGCCGCAATGTCTCTGGACCTGTAGGCTTTGTGGATCTTTGAACCCTAACCCTAACCCTAACCCTAAACTTTTTGAAAGTCTAATCCTGTGGCTCATGTCTCTACCACCATGGGTGCTCCTCATGAAAGGTTTTGTAAGGACTAATGTTGGTGAATTGTAGTACTCATCTTGGTATGCCTTTTGCAGCCCCAGTGTCTCTGGACCTGTAGGCTTTGTGGCTTTTTGAAGCCTAAGCCAAGCCCTAACCCCTAACCCCTAATACTGAGGCTTATGTCTTCACCACCATGGCAGTTCCTCATGAGAAAGTTGTTAAAGGACCGATGTTGGTGCAGTGCTGTACTCATCTTGGGATGCCTTTTGCAGCCCCAGTGTCTCTGGACCTGTAGGCTTTGTAGCTCTTTCAACGCTAAGCCTGTCCTGAATGGCACAGGATAATATTGCGTACGCCCCCAGCAGCTTGGGTGTCCCACATGAACAAGTGGTGTAAGGTGCAATGTTTTTGCAGTGCCGTACTCCTCTTGGCATGTGTTTTGCAGCCCCAGGATCTCTGGACCTGTAGGCTTTCTGCATCTTTGAACTTAACCCTAACACTAACCCTAAAGTTTTTGAAACCTGAGTACAGTACTGGCGGATTTTCCGCATGAGAAAGGTGCGCAAGGACCAATGTTTGTGCAGTGCCGTACTCCTCCTGGTATGCCTTTTGCAGCCGCAATGTCTCTGGACCTGTAGGCTTTGTGGATCTTTGAACCCTAACCCTAACCCTAACCCTAAATTTTTTGAAAGTCTAATCCTGTGGCTCATGTCTCTACCACCATGGGTGCTCCTCATGAAAGGTTTTGTAAGGACTAATGTTGGTGAATTGTAGTACTCATCTTGGTATGCCTTTTGCAGCCCCAGTGTCTCTGGACCTGTAGGCTTTGTGGCTTTTTGAAGCCTAAGCCAAGCCCTAACCCCTAACCCCTAATACTGAGGCTTATGTCTTCACCACCATGGGAGTTCCTCATGAGAAAGTTGTTAAAGGACCGATGTTGGTGCAGTGCTGTACTCATCTTGGGATGCCTTTTGCAGCCCCAGTGTCTCTGGACCTGTAGGCTTTGTAGCTCTTTCAACGCTAAGCCTGTCCTGAATGGCACAGGATAATATTGCGTACGCCCCCAGCAGCTTGGGTGTCCCACATGAACAAGTGGTGTAAGGTGCAATGTTTTTGCAGTGCCGTACTGCTCTTGGCATGTGTTTTGCAGCCCCAGGATCTCTGGACCTTTAGGCTTTGTGCATCTTTGAACTTAACCCTAACACTAACCCTAAAGTTTTTGAAACCTGAGTACAGTACTGGCGGATTTTCCGCATGAGAAAGGTGCGCAAGGACCAATGTTTGTGCAGCGCCGTAGTCCTCCTGGTATGCCTTTTGCAGCCGCAATGTCTCTGGACCTGTAGGCTTTGTGGATCTTTGAACCCTAACCCTAACCCTAACCCTAAACTTTTTGCAAGTCTAATCCTGTGGCTCATGTCTCTACCACCATGGGTGTTCCTCATGAAAGGTTTTGTAAGGACTAATGTTGGTGAATTGTAGTACTCATCTTGGTATGCCTTTTGCAGCCCCAGTGTCTCTGGACCTGTAGGCTTTGTGGCTTTTTGAAGCCTAAGCCAAGCCCTAACCCCTAACCCCTAATACTGAGGCTTATGTATTCACCACCATGGCAGTTCCTCATGAGAAAGTTGTTAAAGGACCGATGTTGGTGCAGTGCTGTACTCATCTTGGTATGCCTTTTGCAGCCCCAGTGTCTCTGGACCTGTAGGCTTTGTAGCTCTTTCAACGCTAAGCCTGTCCTGAATGGCACAGGATAATATTGCGTACGCCCCCAGCAGCTTGGGTGTCCCACATGAACAAGTGGTGTAAGGTGCAATGTTTTTGCAGTGCCGTACTGCTCTTGGCATGTGTTTTGCAGCCCCAGGATCTCTGGACCTTTAGGCTTTGTGCATCTTTGAACTTAACCCTAACACTAACCCTAAAGTTTTTGAAACCTGAGTACAGTACTGGCGGATTTTCCGCATGAGAAAGGTGCGCAAGGACCAATGTTTGTGCAGCGCCGTACTCCTCCTGGTATGCCTTTTGCAGCCGCAATGTCTCTGGACCTGTAGGCTTTGTGGATCTTTGAACCCTAACCCTAACCCTAAGCCTAAACTTTTTGGAAGTCTAATCCTGTGGCTCATGTCTCTACCACCATGGGTGTTCCTCATGAAAGGTTTTGTAAGGACTAATGTTGGTGAATTGTAGTACTCATCTTGGTATGCCTTTTGCAGCCCCAGTGTCTCTGGACCTGTAGGCTTTGTGGCTTTTTGAAGCCTAAGCCAAGCCCTAACCCCTAACCCCTAATACTGAGGCTTATGTCTTCACCACCATGGCAGTTCCTCATGAGAAAGTTGTTAAAGGACCGATGTTGGTGCAGTGCTGTACTCATCTTGGTATGCCTTTTGCAGCCCCAGTGTCTCTGGACCTGTAGGCTTTGTAGCTCTTTCAACCCTAAGCCTGTCCTGAATGGCACAGGATAATATTGCGTACGCCCCCAGCAGCTTGGGTGTCCCACATGAACAAGTGGTGTAAGGTGCAATGTTTTTGCAGTGCCGTACTGCTCTTGGCATGTGTTTTGCAGCCCCAGGATCTCTGGACCTTTAGGCTTTCTGCATCTTTGAACTTAACCCTAACACTAACCCTAAAGTTTTTGAAACCTGAGTACAGTACTGGCGGATTTTCCGCATGAGAAAGGTGCGCAAGGACCAATGTTTGTGCAGCGCCGTACTCCTCCTGGTATGCCTTTTGCAGCCGCAATGTCTCTGGACCTGTAGGCTTTGTGGATCTTTGAACCCTAACCCTAACCCTAACCCTAAACTTTTTGCAAGTCTAATCCTGTGGCTCATGTCTCTACCACCATGGGTGTTCCTCATGAAAGGTTTTGTAAGGACTAATGTTGGTGAATTGTAGTACTCATCTTGGTATGCCTTTTGCAGCCCCAGTGTCTCTGGACCTGTAGGCTTTGTGGCTTTTTGAAGCCTAAGCCAAGCCCTAACCCCTAACCCCTAATACTGAGGCTTATGTCTTCACCACCATGGGAGTTCCTCATGAGAAAGTTGTTAAAGGACCTATGTTGGTGCAGTGCTGTACTCATCTTGGTATGCCTTTTGCAGCCCCAGTGTCTCTGGACCTGTAGGCTTTGTAGCTCTTTCAACCCTAAGCCTGTCCTGAATGGCACAGGATAATATTGCGTACGCCCCCAGCAGCTTGGGTGTCCCACATGAACAAGTGGTGTAAGGTGCAATGTTTTTGCAGTGCCGTACTCCTCTTGGCATGTGTTTTGCAGCCCCAGGATCTCTGGACCTTTAGGCTTTGTGCATCTTTGAACTTAACCCTAACACTAACCCTAAAGTTTTTGAAACCTGAGTAGAGTACTGGCGGATTTTCCGCATGAGAAAGGTGCGCAAGGACCAATGTTTGTGCAGTGCCGTACTCCTCCTGGTATGCCTTTTGCAGCCGCAATGTCTCTGGACCTGTAGGCTTTGTGGATCTTTGAACCCTAACCCTAACCCTAACCCTAAATTTTTTGAAAGTCTAATCCTGTGGCTCATGTCTCTACCACCATGGGTGCTCCTCATGAAAGGTTTTGTAAGGACTAATGTTGGTGAATTGTAGTACTCATCTTGGTATGCCTTTTGCAGCCCCAGTGTCTCTGGACCTGTAGGCTTTGTGGCTTTTTGAAGCCTAAGCCAAGCCCTAACCCCTAACCCCTAATACTGAGGCTTATGTCTTCACCACCATGGCAGTTCCTCATGAGAAAGTTGTTAAAGGACCGATGTTGGTGCAGTGCTGTACTCATCTTGGTATGCCTTTTGCAGCCCCAGTGTCTCTGGACCTGTAGGCTTTGTAGCTCTTTCAACGCTAAGCCTGTCCTGAATGGCACAGGATAATATTGCGTACGCCCCCAGCAGCTTGGGTGTCCCACATGAACAAGTGGTGTAAGGTGCAATGTTTTTGCAGTGCCGTACTGCTCTTGGCATGTGTTTTGCAGCCCCAGGATCTCTGGACCTTTAGGCTTTGTGCATCTTTGAACTTAACCCTAACACTAACCCTAAAGTTTTTGAAACCTGAGTACAGTACTGGCGGATTTTCCGCATGAGAAAGGTGCGCAAGGACCAATGTTTGTGCAGCGCCGTACTCCTCCTGGTATGCCTTTTGCAGCCGCAATGTCTCTGGACCTGTAGGCTTTGTGGATCTTTGAACCCTAACCCTAACCCTAACCCTAAACTTTTTGCAAGTCTAATCCTGTGGCTCATGTCTCTACCACCATGGGTGTTCCTCATGAAAGGTTTTGTAAGGACTAATGTTGGTGAATTGTAGTACTCATCTTGGTATGCCTTTTGCAGCCCCAGTGTCTCTGGACCTGTAGGCTTTGTGGATCTTTGAACCCTAAGCCAAGCCCTAACCCCTAACCCCTAATACTGAGGCTTATGTCTTCACCACCATGGGAGTTCCTCATGAGAAAGTTGTTAAAGGACCGATGTTGGTGCAGTGCTGTACTCATCTTGGTATGCCTTTTGCAGCCCCAGTGTCTCTGGACCTGTAGGCTTTGTAGCTCTTTCAACCCTAAGCCTGTCCTGACTGGCACAGGATAATATTGCGTACGCCCCCAGCAGCTTGGGTGTCCCACATGAACAAGTGGTGTAAGGTGCAATGTTTTTGCAGTGCCGTACTGCTCTTGGCATGTGTTTTGCAGCCCCAGGATCTCTGGACCTTTAGGCTTTCTGCATCTTTGAACTTAACCCTAACACTAACCCTAAAGTTTTTGAAACCTGAGTACAGTACTGGCGGATTTTCCGCATGAGAAAGGTGCGCAAGGACCAATGTTTGTGCAGCGCCGTACTCCTCCTGGTATGCCTTTTGCAGCCGCAATGTCTCTGGACCTGTAGGCTTTGTGGATCTTTGAACCCTAACCCTAACCCTAACCCTAAACTTTTTGCAAGTCTAATCCTGTGGCTCATGTCTCTACCACCATGGGTGTTCCTCCTGAAAGGTTTTGTAAGGACTAATGTTGGTGAATTGTAGTACTCATCTTGGTATGCCTTTTGCAGCCCCAGTGTCTCTGGACCTGTAGGCTTTGTGGCTTTTTGAAGCCTAAGCCAAGCCCTAACCCCTAACCCCTAATACTGAGGCTTATGTCTTCACCACCATGGCAGTTCCTCATGAGAAAGTTGTTAAAGGACGGATGTTGGTGCAGTGCTGTACTCATCTTGGTATGCCTTTTGCAGCCCCAGTGTCTCTGGACCTGTAGGCTTTGTAGCTCTTTCAACCCTAAGCCTGTCCTGAATGGCACAGGATAATATTGCGTACGCCCCCAGCAGCTTGGGTGTCCCACATGAACAAGTGGTGTAAGGTGCAATGTTTTTGCAGTGCCGTACTGCTCTTGGCATGTGTTTTGCAGCCCCAGGATCTCTGGACCTTTAGGCTTTGTGCATCTTTGAACTTAACCCTAACACTAACCCTAAAGTTTTTGAAACCTGAGTAGAGTACTGGCGGATTTTCCGCATGAGAAAGGTGCGCAAGGACCAATGTTTGTGCAGCGCCGTACTCCTCCTGGTATGCCTTTTGCAGCCGCAATGTCTCTGGACCTGTAGGCTTTGTGGATCTTTGAACCCTAACCCTAACCCTAACCCTAAACTTTTTGCAAGTCTAATCCTGTGGCTCATGTCTCTACCACCATGGGTGTTCCTCATGAAAGGTTTTGTAAGGACGAATGTTGGTGAATTGTAGTACTCATCTTGGTATGCCTTTTGCAGCCCCAGTGTCTCTGGACCTGTAGGCTTTGTGGCTTTTTGAAGCCTAAGCCAAGCCCTAACCCCTAACCCCTAATACTGAGGCTTATGTCTTCACCACCATGGCAGTTCCTCATGAGAAAGTTGTTAAAGGACCGATGTTGGTGCAGTGCTGTACTCATCTTGGGATGCCTTTTGCAGCCCCAGTGTCTCTGGACCTGTAGGCTTTGTAGCTCTTTCAACCCTAAGCCTGTCCTGAATGGCACAGGATAATATTGCGTACGCCCCCAGCAGCTTGGGTGTCCCACATGAACAAGTGGTGTAAGGTGCAATGTTTTTGCAGTGCCGTACTCCTCTTGGCATGTGTTTTGCAGCCCCAGGATCTCTGGACCTTTAGGCTTTGTGCATCTTTGAACTTAACCCTAACACTAACCCTAAAGTTTTTGAAACCTGAGTACAGTACTGGCGGATTTTCCGCATGAGAAAGGTGCGCAAGGACCAATGTTTGTGCAGCGCCGTACTCCTCCTGGTATGCCTTTTGCAGCCGCAATGTCTCTGGACCTGTAGGCTTTGTGGATCTTTGAACCCTAACCCTAACCCTAACCCTAAACTTTTTGGAAGTCTAATCCTGTGGCTCATGTCTCTACCACCATGGGTGTTCCTCATGAAAGGTTTTGTAAGGACTAATGTTGGTGAATTGTAGTACTCATCTTGGTATGCCTTTTGCAGCCCCAGTGTCTCTGGACCTGTAGGCTTTGTGGCTTTTTGAAGCCTAAGCCAAGCCCTAACCCCTAACCCCTAATACTGAGGCTTATGTCTTCACCACCATGGCAGTTCCTCATGAGAAAGTTGTTAAAGGACCGATGTTGGTGCAGTGCTGTACTCATCTTGGTATGCCTTTTGCAGCCCCAGTGTCTCTGGACCTGTAGGCTTTGTAGCTCTTTCAACGCTAAGCCTGTCCTGAATGGCACAGGATAATATTACATACGCCCCCAGCAGCTTGGGTGTCCCACATGAACAAGTGGTGTAAGGTGCAATGTTTTTGCAGTGCCGTACTGCTCTTGGCATGTGTTTTGCAGCCCCAGGATCTCTGGACCTTTAGGCTTTCTGCATCTTTGAACTTAACCCTAACACTAACCCTAAAGTTTTTGAAACCTGAGTACAGTACTGGCGGATTTTCCGCATGAGAAAGGTGCGCAAGGACCAATGTTTGTGCAGCGCCGTACTCCTCCTGGTATGCCTTTTGCAGCCGCAATGTCTCTGGACCTGTAGGCTTTGTGGATCTTTGAACCCTAACCCTAACCCTAACCCTAAACTTTTTGCAAGTCTAATCCTGTGGCTCATGTCTCTACCACCATGGGTGTTCCTCATGAAAGGTTTTGTAAGGACTAATGTTGGTGAATTGTAGTACTCATCTTGGTATGCCTTTTGCAGCCCCAGTGTCTCTGGACCTGTAGGCTTTGTGGCTTTTTGAAGCCTAAGCCAAGCCCTAACCCCTAACCCCTAATACTGAGGCTTATGTCTTCACCACCATGGCAGTTCCTCATGAGAAAGTTGTTAAAGGACGGATGTTGGTGCAGTGCTGTACTCATCTTGGTATGCCTTTTGCAGCCCCAGTGTCTCTGGACCTGTAGGCTTTGTAGCTCTTTCAACGCTAAGCCTGTCCTGAATGGCACAGGATAATATTGCGTACGCCCCCAGCAGCTTGGGTGTCCCACATGAACAAGTGGTGTAAGGTGCAATGTTTTTGCAGTGCCGTACTCCTCTTGGCATGTGTTTTGCAGCCCCAGGATCTCTGGACCTTTAGGCTTTCTACATCTTTGAACTTAACCCTAACACTAACCCTAAAGTTTTTGAAACCTGAGTACAGTACTGGCGGATTTTCCGCATGAGAAAGGTGCGCAAGGACCAATGTTTGTGCAGTGCCGTACTCCTCCTGGTATGCCTTTTGCAGCCGCAATGTCTCTGGACCTGTAGGCTTTGTGGATCTTTGAACCCTAACCCTAACCCTAACCCTAAATTTTTTGAAAGTCTAATCCTGTGGCTCATGTCTCTACCACCATGGGTGCTCCTCATGAAAGGTTTTGTAAGGACTAATGTTGGTGAATTGTAGTACTCATCTTGGTATGCCTTTTGCAGCCCCAGTGTCTCTGGACCTGTAGGCTTTGTGGCTTTTTGAAGCCTAAGCCAAGCCCTAACCCCTAACCCCTAATACTGAGGCTTATGTCTTCACCACCATGGGAGTTCCTCATGAGAAAGTTGTTAAAGGACCGATGTTGGTGCAGTGCTGTACTCATCTTGGTATGCCTTTTGCAGCCCCAGTGTCTCTGGACCTGTAGGCTTTGTAGCTCTTTCAACCCTAAGCCTGTCCTGAATGGCACAGGATAATATTGCGTACGCCCCCAGCAGCTTGGGTGTCCCACATGAACAAGTGGTGTAAGGTGCAATGTTTTTGCAGTGCCGTACTCCTCTTGGCATGTGTTTTGCAGCCCCAGGATCTCTGGACCTTTAGGCTTTCTGCATCTTTGAACTTAACCCTAACACTAACCCTAAAGTTTTTGAAACCTGAGTACAGTACTGGCGGATTTTCCGCATGAGAAAGGTGCGCAAGGACCAATGTTTGTGCAGCGCCGTATTCCTCCTGGTATGCCTTTTGCAGCCGCAATGTCTCTGGACCTGTAGGCTTTGTGGATCTTTGAACCCTAACCCTAACCCTAACCCTAAACTTTTTGAAAGTCTAATCCTGTGGCTCATGTCTCTACCACCATGGGTGCTCCTCATGAAAGGTTTTGTAAGGACTAATGTTGGTGAATTGTAGTACTCATCTTGGTATGCCTTTTGCAGCCCCAGTGTCTCTGGACCTGTAGGCTTTGTGGCTTTTTGAAGCCTAAGCCAAGCCCTAACCCCTAACCCCTAATACTGAGGCTTATGTCTTCACCACCATGGGAGTTCCTCATGAGAAAGTTGTTAAAGGACCGATGTTGGTGCAGTGCTGTACTCATCTTGGTATGCCTTTTGCAGCCCCAGTGTCTCTGGACCTGTAGGCTTTGTAGCTCTTTCAACGCTAAGCCTGTCCTGAATGGCACAGGATAATATTGCGTACGCCCCCAGCAGCTTGGGTGTCCCACATGAACAAGTGGTGTAAGGTGCAATGTTTTTGCAGTGCCGTACTGCTCTTGGCATGTGTTTTGCAGCCCCAGGATCTCTGGACCTTTAGGCTTTCTGCATCTTTGAACTTAACCCTAACACTAACCCTAAAGTTTTTGAAACCTGAGTACAGTACTGGCGGATTTTCCGCATGAGAAAGGTGCGCAAGGACCAATGTTTGTGCAGCGCCGTACTCCTCCTGGTATGCCTTTTGCAGCCGCAATGTCTCTGGACCTGTAGGCTTTGTGGATCTTTGAACCCTAACCCTAACCCTAACCCTAAATTTTTTGAAAGTCTAATCCTGTGGCTCATGTCTCTACCACCATGGGTGCTCCTCATGAAAGGTTTTGTAAGGACTAATGTTGGTGAATTGTAGTACTCATCTTGGTATGCCTTTTGCAGCCCCAGTGTCTCTGGACCTGTAGGCTTTGTGGCTTTTTGAAGCCTAAGCCAAGCCCTAACCCCTAACCCCTAATACTGAGGCTTATGTCTTCACCACCATGGGAGTTCCTCATGAGAAAGTTGTTAAAGGACCGATGTTGGTGCAGTGCTGTACTCATCTTGGTATGCCTTTTGCAGCCCCAGTGTCTCTGGACCTGTAGGCTTTGTAGCTCTTTCAACGCTAAGCCTGTCCTGAATGGCACAGGATAATATTGCGTACGCCCCCAGCAGCTTGGGTGTCCCACATGAACAAGTGGTGTAAGGTGCAATGTTTTTGCAGTGCCGTACTGCTCTTGGCATGTGTTTTGCAGCCCCAGGATCTCTGGACCTTTAGGCTTTCTGCATCTTTGAACTTAACCCTAACACTAACCCTAAAGTTTTTGAAACCTGAGTACAGTACTGGCGGATTTTCCGCATGAGAAAGGTGCGCAAGGACCAATGTTTGTGCAGCGCCGTATTCCTCCTGGTATGCCTTTTGCAGCCGCAATGTCTCTGGACCTGTAGGCTTTGTGGATCTTTGAACCCTAACCCTAACCCTAACCCTAAACTTTTTGCAAGTCTAATCCTGTGGCTCATGTCTCTACCACCATGGGTGCTCCTCATGAAAGGTTTTGTAAGGACGAATGTTGGTGAATTGTAGTACTCATCTTGGTATGCCTTTTGCAGCCCCAGTGTCTCTGGACCTGTAGGCTTTGTGGCTTTTTGAAGCCTAAGCCAAGCCCTAACCCCTAACCCCTAATACTGAGGCTTATGTCTTCACCACCATGGGAGTTCCTCATGAGAAAGTTGTTAAAGGACCGATGTTGGTGCAGTGCTGTACTCATCTTGGTATGCCTTTTGCAGCCCCAGTGTCTCTGGACCTGTAGGCTTTGTAGCTCTTTCAACCCTAAGCCTGTCCTGAATGGCACAGGATAATATTGCGTACGCCCCCAGCAGCTTGGGTGTCCCACATGAACAAGTGGTGTAAGGTGCAATGTTTTTGCAGTGCCGTACTCCTCTTGGCATGTGTTTTGCAGCCCCAGGATCTCTGGACCTTTAGGCTTTGTGCATCTTTGAACTTAACCCTAACACTAACCCTAAAGTTTTTGAAACCTGAGTACAGTACTGGCGGATTTTCCACATGAGAAAGGTGCGCAAGGACCAATGTTTGTGCAGCGCCGTACTCCTCCTGGTATGCCTTTTGCAGCCGCAATGTCTCTGGACCTGTAGGCTTTGTGGATCTTTGAACCCTAACCCTAACCCTAACCCTAAACTTTTTGCAAGTCTAATCCTGTGGCTCATGTCTCTACCACCATGGGTGTTCCTCATGAAAGGTTTTGTAAGGACTAATGTTGGTGAATTGTAGTACTCATCTTGGTATGCCTTTTGCAGCCCCAGTGTCTCTGGACCTGTAGGCTTTGTGGCTTTTTGAAGCCTAAGCCAAGCCCTAACCCCTAACCCCTAATACTGAGGCTTATGTCTTCACCACCATGGCAGTTCCTCATGAGAAAGTTGTTAAAGGACCGATGTTGGTGCAGTGCTGTACTCATCTTGGTATGCCTTTTGCAGCCCCAGTGTCTCTGGACCTGTAGGCTTTGTAGCTCTTTCAACGCTAAGCCTGTCCTGAATGGCACAGGATAATATTACATACGCCCCCAGCAGCTTGGGTGTCCCACATGAACAAGTGGTGTAAGGTGCAATGTTTTTGCAGTGCCGTACTGCTCTTGGCATGTGTTTTGCAGCCCCAGGATCTCTGGACCTTTAGGCTTTCTGCATCTTTGAACTTAACCCTAACACTAACCCTAAAGTTTTTGAAACCTGAGTACAGTACTGGCGGATTTTCCGCATGAGAAAGGTGCGCAAGGACCAATGTTTGTGCAGCGCCGTACTCCTCCTGGTATGCCTTTTGCAGCCGCAATGTCTCTGGACCTGTAGGCTTTGTGGATCTTTGAACCCTAACCCTAACCCTAACCCTAAATTTTTTGAAAGTCTAATCCTGTGGCTCATGTCTCTACCACCATGGGTGCTCCTCATGAAAGGTTTTGTAAGGACTAATGTTGGTGAATTGTAGTACTCATCTTGGTATGCCTTTTGCAGCCCCAGTGTCTCTGGACCTGTAGGCTTTGTGGCTTTTTGAAGCCTAAGCCAAGCCCTAACCCCTAACCCCTAATACTGAGGCTTATGTCTTCACCACCATGGGAGTTCCTCATGAGAAAGTTGTTAAAGGACCTATGTTGGTGCAGTGCTGTACTCATCTTGGTATGCCTTTTGCAGCCCCAGTGTCTCTGGACCTGTAGGCTTTGTAGCTCTTTCAACCCTAACCCTGTCCTGAATGGCACAGGATAATATTGCGTACGCCCCCAGCAGCTTGGGTGTCCCACATGAACAAGTGGTGTAAGGTGCAATGTTTTTGCAGTGCCGTACTGCTCTTGGCATGTGTTTTGCAGCCCCAGGATCTCTGGACCTTTAGGCTTTCTGCATCTTTGAACTTAACCCTAACACTAACCCTAAAGTTTTTGAAACCTGAGTACAGTACTGGCGGATTTTCCGCATGAGAAAGGTGCGCAAGGACCAATGTTTGTGCAGCGCCGTATTCCTCCTGGTATGCCTTTTGCAGCCGCAATGTCTCTGGACCTGTAGGCTTTGTGGATCTTTGAACCCTAACCCTAACCCTAACCCTAAACTTTTTGCAAGTCTAATCCTGTGGCTCATGTCTCTACCACCATGGGTGCTCCTCATGAAAGGTTTTGTAAGGACGAATGTTGGTGAATTGTAGTACTCATCTTGGTATGCCTTTTGCAGCCCCAGTGTCTCTGGACCTGTAGGCTTTGTGGCTTTTTGAAGCCTAAGCCAAGCCCTAACCCCTAACCCCTAATACTGAGGCTTATGTCTTCACCACCATGGGAGTTCCTCATGAGAAAGTTGTTAAAGGACCGATGTTGGTGCAGTGCTGTACTCATCTTGGGATGCCTTTTGCAGCCCCAGTGTCTCTGGACCTGTAGGCTTTGTAGCTCTTTCAACGCTAAGCCTGTCCTGAATGGCACAGGATAATATTGCGTACGCCCCCAGCAGCTTGGGTGTCCCACATGAACAAGTGGTGTAAGGTGCAATGTTTTTGCAGTGCCGTACTGCTCTTGGCATGTGTTTTGCAGCCCCAGGATCTCTGGACCTTTAGGCTTTCTGCATCTTTGAACTTAACCCTAACACTAACCCTAAAGTTTTTGAAACCTGAGTACAGTACTGGCGGATTTTCCGCATGAGAAAGGTGCGCAAGGACCAATGTTTGTGCAGTGCCGTACTCCTCCTGGTATGCCTTTTGCAGCCGCAATGTCTCTGGACCTGTAGGCTTTGTGGATCTTTGAACCCTAACCCTAACCCTAACCCTAAATTTTTTGAAAGTCTAATCCTGTGGCTCATGTCTCTACCACCATGGGTGCTCCTCATGAAAGGTTTTGTAAGGACGAATGTTGGTGAATTGTAGTACTCATCTTGGTATGCCTTTTGCAGCCCCAGTGTCTCTGGACCTGTAGGCTTTGTGGCTTTTTGAAGCCTAAGCCAAGCCCTAACCCCTAACCCCTAATACTGAGGCTTATGTCTTCACCACCATGGGAGTTCCTCATGAGAAAGTTGTTAAAGGACCGATGTTGGTGCAGTGCTGTACTCATCTTGGTATGCCTTTTGCAGCCCCAGTGTCTCTGGACCTGTAGGCTTTGTAGCTCTTTCAACCCTAAGCCTGTCCTGAATGGCACAGGATAATATTGCGTACGCCCCCAGCAGCTTGGGTGTCCCACATGAACAAGTGGTGTAAGGTGCAATGTTTTTGCAGTGCCGTACTGCTCTTGGCATGTGTTTTGCAGCCCCAGGATCTCTGGACCTTTAGGCTTTGTGCATCTTTGAACTTAACCCTAACACTAACCCTAAAGTTTTTGAAACCTGAGTACAGTACTGGCGGATTTTCCGCATGAGAAAGGTGCGCAAGGACCAATGTTTGTGCAGCGCCGTATTCCTCCTGGTATGCCTTTTGCAGCCGCAATGTCTCTGGACCTGTAGGCTTTGTGGATCTTTGAACCCTAACCCTAACCCTAACCCTAAACTTTTTGAAAGTCTAATCCTGTGGCTCATGTCTCTACCACCATGGGTGCTCCTCATGAAAGGTTTTGTAAGGACTAATGTTGGTGAATTGTAGTACTCATCTTGGTATGCCTTTTGCAGCCCCAGTGTCTCTGGACCTGTAGGCTTTGTGGCTTTTTGAAGCCTAAGCCAAGCCCTAACCCCTAACCCCTAATACTGAGGCTTATGTCTTCACCACCATGGGAGTTCCTCATGAGAAAGTTGTTAAAGGACCGATGTTGGTGCAGTGCTGTACTCATCTTGGTATGCCTTTTGCAGCCCCAGTGTCTCTGGACCTGTAGGCTTTGTAGCTCTTTCAACCCTAAACCTGTCCTGAATGGCACAGGATAATATTGCGTACGCCCCCAGCAGCTTGGGTGTCCCACATGAACAAGTGGTGTAAGGTGCAATGTTTTTGCAGTGCCGTACTGCTCTTGGCATGTGTTTTGCAGCCCCAGGATCTCTGGACCTTTAGGCTTTCTGCATCTTTGAACTTAACCCTAACACTAACCCTAAAGTTTTTGAAACCTGAGTACAGTACTGGCGGATTTTCCGCATGAGAAAGGTGCGCAAGGACCAATGTTTGTGCAGCGCCGTACTCCTCCTGGTATGCCTTTTGCAGCCGCAATGTCTCTGGACCTGTAGGCTTTGTGGATCTTTGAACCCTAACCCTAACCCTAACCCTAAATTTTTTGAAAGTCTAATCCTGTGGCTCATGTCTCTACCACCATGGGTGTTCCTCCTGAAAGGTTTTGTAAGGACTAATGTTGGTGAATTGTAGTACTCATCTTGGTATGCCTTTTGCAGCCCCAGTGTCTCTGGACCTGTAGGCTTTGTGGCTTTTTGAAGCCTAAGCCAAGCCCTAACCCCTAACCCCTAATACTGAGGCTTATGTCTTCACCACCATGGCAGTTCCTCATGAGAAAGTTGTTAAAGGACCGATGTTGGTGCAGTGCTGTACTCATCTTGGTATGCCTTTTGCAGCCCCAGTGTCTCTGGACCTGTAGGCTTTGTAGCTCTTTCAACGCTAAGCCTGTCCTGAATGGCACAGGATAATATTGCGTACGCCCCCAGCAGCTTGGGTGTCCCACATGAACAAGTGGTGTAAGGTGCAATGTTTTTGCAGTGCCGTACTGCTCTTGGCATGTGTTTTGCAGCCCCAGGATCTCTGGACCTTTAGGCTTTCTGCATCTTTGAACTTAACCCTAACACTAACCCTAAAGTTTTTGAAACCTGAGTACAGTACTGGCGAATTTTCCGCATGAGAAAGGTGCGCAAGGACCAATGTTTGTGCAGCGCCGTATTCCTCCTGGTATGCCTTTTGCAGCCGCAATGTCTCTGGACCTGTAGGCTTTGTGGATCTTTGAACCCTAACCCTAACCCTAACCCTAAACTTTTTGCAAGTCTAATCCTGTGGCTCATGTCTCTACCACCATGGGTGCTCCTCATGAAAGGTTTTGTAAGGACGAATGTTGGTGAATTGTAGTACTCATCTTGGTATGCCTTTTGCAGCCCCAGTGTCTCTGGACCTGTAGGCTTTGTGGCTTTTTGAAGCCTAAGCCAAGCCCTAACCCCTAACCCCTAATACTGAGGCTTATGTCTTCACCACCATGGGAGTTCCTCATGAGAAAGTTGTTAAAGGACCGATGTTGGTGCAGTGCTGTACTCATCTTGGTATGCCTTTTGCAGCCCCAGTGTCTCTGGACCTGTAGGCTTTGTAGCTCTTTCAACCCTAAGCCTGTCCTGAATGGCACAGGATAATATTGCGTACGCCCCCAGCAGCTTGGGTGTCCCACATGAACAAGTGGTGTAAGGTGCAATGTTTTTGCAGTGCCGTACTCCTCTTGGCATGTGTTTTGCAGCCCCAGGATCTCTGGACCTTTAGGCTTTGTGCATCTTTGAACTTAACCCTAACACTAACCCTAAAGTTTTTGAAACCTGAGTACAGTACTGGCGGATTTTCCACATGAGAAAGGTGCGCAAGGACCAATGTTTGTGCAGCGCCGTACTCCTCCTGGTATGCCTTTTGCAGCCGCAATGTCTCTGGACCTGTAGGCTTTGTGGATCTTTGAACCCTAACCCTAACCCTAACCCTAAACTTTTTGCAAGTCTAATCCTGTGGCTCATGTCTCTACCACCATGGGTGTTCCTCATGAAAGGTTTTGTAAGGACTAATGTTGGTGAATTGTAGTACTCATCTTGGTATGCCTTTTGCAGCCCCAGTGTCTCTGGACCTGTAGGCTTTGTGGCTTTTTGAAGCCTAAGCCAAGCCCTAACCCCTAACCCCTAATACTGAGGCTTATGTCTTCACCACCATGGCAGTTCCTCATGAGAAAGTTGTTAAAGGACCGATGTTGGTGCAGTGCTGTACTCATCTTGGTATGCCTTTTGCAGCCCCAGTGTCTCTGGACCTGTAGGCTTTGTAGCTCTTTCAACGCTAAGCCTGTCCTGAATGGCACAGGATAATATTACATACGCCCCCAGCAGCTTGGGTGTCCCACATGAACAAGTGGTGTAAGGTGCAATGTTTTTGCAGTGCCGTACTGCTCTTGGCATGTGTTTTGCAGCCCCAGGATCTCTGGACCTTTAGGCTTTCTGCATCTTTGAACTTAACCCTAACACTAACCCTAAAGTTTTTGAAACCTGAGTACAGTACTGGCGGATTTTCCGCATGAGAAAGGTGCGCAAGGACCAATGTTTGTGCAGCGCCGTACTCCTCCTGGTATGCCTTTTGCAGCCGCAATGTCTCTGGACCTGTAGGCTTTGTGGATCTTTGAACCCTAACCCTAACCCTAAATTTTTTGAAAGTCTAATCCTGTGGCTCATGTCTCTACCACCATGGGTGCTCCTCATGAAAGGTTTTGTAAGGACTAATGTTGGTGAATTGTAGTACTCATCTTGGTATGCCTTTTGCAGCCCCAGTGTCTCTGGACCTGTAGGCTTTGTGGCTTTTTGAAGCCTAAGCCAAGCCCTAACCCCTAACCCCTAATACTGAGGCTTATGTCTTCACCACCATGGGAGTTCCTCATGAGAAAGTTGTTAAAGGACCTATGTTGGTGCAGTGCTGTACTCATCTTGGTATGCCTTTTGCAGCCCCAGTGTCTCTGGACCTGTAGGCTTTGTAGCTCTTTCAACGCTAAGCCTGTCCTGAATGGCACAGGATAATATTGCGTACGCCCCCAGCAGCTTGGGTGTCCCACATGAACAAGTGGTGTAAGGTGCAATGTTTTTGCAGTGCCGTACTGCTCTTGGCATGTGTTTTGCAGCCCCAGGATCTCTGGACCTTTAGGCTTTCTGCATCTTTGAACTTAACCCTAACACTAACCCTAAAGTTTTTGAAACCTGAGTACAGTACTGGCGGATTTTCCGCATGAGAAAGGTGCGCAAGGACCAATGTTTGTGCAGCGCCGTATTCCTCCTGGTATGCCTTTTGCAGCCGCAATGTCTCTGGACCTGTAGGCTTTGTGGATCTTTGAACCCTAACCCTAACCCTAACCCTAAACTTTTTGCAAGTCTAATCCTGTGGCTCATGTCTCTACCACCATGGGTGCTCCTCATGAAAGGTTTTGTAAGGACGAATGTTGGTGAATTGTAGTACTCATCTTGGTATGCCTTTTGCAGCCCCAGTGTCTCTGGACCTGTAGGCTTTGTGGCTTTTTGAAGCCTAAGCCAAGCCCTAACCCCTAACCCCTAATACTGAGGCTTATGTCTTCACCACCATGGGAGTTCCTCATGAGAAAGTTGTTAAAGGACCTATGTTGGTGCAGTGCTGTACTCATCTTGGGATGCCTTTTGCAGCCCCAGTGTCTCTGGACCTGTAGGCTTTGTAGCTCTTTCAACCCTAAGCCTGTCCTGAATGGCACAGGATAATATTGCGTACGCCCCCAGCAGCTTGGGTGTCCCACATGAACAAGTGGTGTAAGGTGCAATGTTTTTGCAGTGCCGTACTGCTCTTGGCATGTGTTTTGCAGCCCCAGGATCTCTGGACCTTTAGGCTTTCTGCATCTTTGAACTTAACCCTAACACTAACCCTAAAGTTTTTGAAACCTGAGTACAGTACTGGCGGATTTTCCGCATGAGAAAGGTGCGCAAGGACCAATGTTTGTGCAGTGCCGTACTCCTCCTGGTATGCCTTTTGCAGCCGCAATGTCTCTGGACCTGTAGGCTTTGTGGATCTTTGAACCCTAACCCTAACCCTAACCCTAAATTTTTTGAAAGTCTAATCCTGTGGCTCATGTCTCTACCACCATGGGTGCTCCTCATGAAAGGTTTTGTAAGGACTAATGTTGGTGAATTGTAGTACTCATCTTGGTATGCCTTTTGCAGCCCCAGTGTCTCTGGACCTGTAGGCTTTGTGGCTTTTTGAAGCCTAAGCCAAGCCCTAACCCCTAACCCCTAATACTGAGGCTTATGTCTTCACCACCATGGCAGTTCCTCATGAGAAAGTTGTTAAAGGACCGATGTTGGTGCAGTGCTGTACTCATCTTGGTATGCCTTTTGCAGCCCCAGTGTCTCTGGACCTGTAGGCTTTGTAGCTCTTTCAACCCTAAGCCTGTCCTGAATGGCACAGGATAATATTACATACGCCCCCAGCAGCTTGGGTGTCCCACATGAACAAGTGGTGTAAGGTGCAATGTTTTTGCAGTGCCGTACTCCTCTTGGCATGTGTTTTGCAGCCCCAGGATCTCTGGACCTTTAGGCTTTCTGCATCTTTGAACTTAACCCTAACACTAACCCTAAAGTTTTTGAAACCTGAGTACAGTACTGGCGGATTTTCCGCATGAGAAAGGTGCGCAAGGACCAATGTTTGTGCAGCGCTGTATTCCTCCTGGTATGCCTTTTGCAGCCGCAATGTCTCTGGACCTGTAGGCTTTGTGGATCTTTGAACCCTAACCCTAACCCTAACCCTAAACTTTTTGCAAGTCTAATCCTGTGGCTCATGTCTCTACCACCATGGGTGCTCCTCATGAAAGGTTTTGTAAGGACTAATGTTGGTGAATTGTAGTACTCATCTTGGTATGCCTTTTGCAGCCCCAGTGTCTCTGGACCTGTAGGCTTTGTGGCTTTTTGAAGCCTAAGCCAAGCCCTAACCCCTAACCCCTAATACTGAGGCTTATGTCTTCACCACCATGGGAGTTCCTCATGAGAAAGTTGTTAAAGGACCTATGTTGGTGCAGTGCTGTACTCATCTTGGTATGCCTTTTGCAGCCCCAGTGTCTCTGGACCTGTAGGCTTTGTAGCTCTTTCAACCCTAAGCCTGTCCTGAATGGCACAGGATAATATTGCGTACGCCCCCAGCAGCTTGGGTGTCCCACATGAACAAGTGGTGTAAGGTGCAATGTTTTTGCAGTGCCGTACTGCTCTTGGCATGTGTTTTGCAGCCCCAGGATCTCTGGACCTTTAGGCTTTCTGCATCTTTGAACTTAACCCTAACACTAACCCTAAAGTTTTTGAAACCTGAGTACAGTACTGGCGGATTTTCCGCATGAGAAAGGTGCGCAAGGACCAATGTTTGTGCAGCGCCGTATTCCTCCTGGTATGCCTTTTGCAGCCGCAATGTCTCTGGACCTGTAGGCTTTGTGGATCTTTGAACCCTAACCCTAACCCTAACCCTAAACTTTTTGAAAGTCTAATCCTGTGGCTCATGTCTCTACCACCATGGGTGCTCCTCATGAAAGGTTTTGTAAGGACTAATGTTGGTGAATTGTAGTACTCATCTTGGTATGCCTTTTGCAGCCCCAGTGTCTCTGGACCTGTAGGCTTTGTGGCTTTTTGAAGCCTAAGCCAAGCCCTAACCCCTAACCCCTAATACTGAGGCTTATGTCTTCACCACCATGGGAGTTCCTCATGAGAAAGTTGTTAAAGGACCGATGTTGGTGCAGTGCTGTACTCATCTTGGTATGCCTTTTGCAGCCCCAGTGTCTCTGGACCTGTAGGCTTTGTAGCTCTTTCAACCCTAAGCCTGTCCTGAATGGCACAGGATAATATTGCGTACGCCCCCAGCAGCTTGGGTGTCCCACATGAACAAGTGGTGTAAGGTGCAATGTTTTTGCAGTGCCGTACTGCTCTTGGCATGTGTTTTGCAGCCCCAGGATCTCTGGACCTTTAGGCTTTCTGCATCTTTGAACTTAACCCTAACACTAACCCTAAAGTTTTTGAAACCTGAGTACAGTACTGGCGGATTTTCCGCATGAGAAAGGTGCGCAAGGACCAATGTTTGTGCAGCGCCGTACTCCTCCTGGTATGCCTTTTGCAGCCGCAATGTCTCTGGACCTGTAGGCTTTGTGGATCTTTGAACCCTAACCCTAACCCTAACCCTAAATTTTTTGAAAGTCTAATCCTGTGGCTCATGTCTCTACCACCATGGGTGCTCCTCATGAAAGGTTTTGTAAGGACTAATGTTGGTGAATTGTAGTACTCATCTTGGTATGCCTTTTGCAGCCCCAGTGTCTCTGGACCTGTAGGCTTTGTGGCTTTTTGAAGCCTAAGCCAAGCCCTAACCCCTAACCCCTAATACTGAGGCTTATGTCTTCACCACCATGGCAGTTCCTCATGAGAAAGTTGTTAAAGGACCGATGTTGGTGCAGTGCTGTACTCATCTTGGTATGCCTTTTGCAGCCCCAGTGTCTCTGGACCTGTAGGCTTTGTAGCTCTTTCAACCCTAACCCTGTCCTGAATGGCACAGGATAATATTGCGTACGCCCCCAGCAGCTTGGGTGTCCCACATGAACAAGTGGTGTAAGGTGCAATGTTTTTGCAGTGCCGTACTGCTCTTGGCATGTGTTTTGCAGCCCCAGGATCTCTGGACCTTTAGGCTTTCTGCATCTTTGAACTTAACCCTAACACTAACCCTAAAGTTTTTGAAACCTGAGTACAGTACTGGCGGATTTTCCGCATGAGAAAGGTGCGCAAGGACCAATGTTTGTGCAGCGCCGTATTCCTCCTGGTATGCCTTTTGCAGCCGCAATGTCTCTGGACCTGTAGGCTTTGTGGATCTTTGAACCCTAACCCTAACCCTAACCCTAAACTTTTTGCAAGTCTAATCCTGTGGCTCATGTCTCTACCACCATGGGTGCTCCTCATGAAAGGTTTTGTAAGGACGAATGTTGGTGAATTGTAGTACTCATCTTGGTATGCCTTTTGCAGCCCCAGTGTCTCTGGACCTGTAGGCTTTGTGGCTTTTTGAAGCCTAAGCCAAGCCCTAACCCCTAACCCCTAATACTGAGGCTTATGTCTTCACCACCATGGGAGTTCCTCATGAGAAAGTTGTTAAAGGACCGATGTTGGTGCAGTGCTGTACTCATCTTGGTATGCCTTTTGCAGCCCCAGTGTCTCTGGACCTGTAGGCTTTGTAGCTCTTTCAACCCTAAGCCTGTCCTGAATGGCACAGGATAATATTGCGTACGCCCCCAGCAGCTTGGGTGTCCGACATGAACAAGTGGTGTAAGGTGCAATGTTTTTGCAGTGCCGTACTCCTCTTGGCATGTGTTTTGCAGCCCCAGGATCTCTGGACCTTTAGGCTTTGTGCATCTTTGAACTTAACCCTAACACTAACCCTAAAGTTTTTGAAACCTGAGTACAGTACTGGCGGATTTTCCGCATGAGAAAGGTGCGCAAGGACCAATGTTTGTGCAGCGCCGTACTCCTCCTGGTATGCCTTTTGCAGCCGCAATGTCTCTGGACCTGTAGGCTTTGTGGATCTTTGAACCCTAACCCTAACCCTAACCCTAAACTTTTTGCAAGTCTAATCCTGTGGCTCATGTCTCTACCACCATGGGTGCTCCTCATGAAAGGTTTTGTAAGGACTAATGTTGGTGAATTGTAGTACTCATCTTGGTATGCCTTTTGCAGCCCCAGTGTCTCTGGACCTGTAGGCTTTGTGGCTTTTTGAAGCCTAAGCCAAGCCCTAACCCCTAACCCCTAATACTGAGGCTTATGTCTTCACCACCATGGCAGTTCCTCATGAGAAAGTTGTTAAAGGACCGATGTTGGTGCAGTGCTGTACTCATCTTGGTATGCCTTTTGCAGCCCCAGTGTCTCTGGACCTGTAGGCTTTGTAGCTCTTTCAACGCTAAGCCTGTCCTGAATGGCACAGGATAATATTACATACGCCCCCAGCAGCTTGGGTGTCCCACATGAACAAGTGGTGTAAGGTGCAATGTTTTTGCAGTGCCGTACTGCTCTTGGCATGTGTTTTGCAGCCCCAGGATCTCTGGACCTTTAGGCTTTCTGCATCTTTGAACTTAACCCTAACACTAACCCTAAAGTTTTTGAAACCTGAGTACAGTACTGGCGGATTTTCCGCATGAGAAAGGTGCGCAAGGACCAATGTTTGTGCAGCGCCGTACTCCTCCTGGTATGCCTTTTGCAGCCGCAATGTCTCTGGACCTGTAGGCTTTGTGGATCTTTGAACCCTAACCCTAACCCTAACCCTAAATTTTTTGAAAGTCTAATCCTGTGGCTCATGTCTCTACCACCATGGGTGCTCCTCATGAAAGGTTTTGTAAGGACTAATGTTGGTGAATTGTAGTACTCATCTTGGTATGCCTTTTGCAGCCCCAGTGTCTCTGGACCTGTAGGCTTTGTGGCTTTTTGAAGCCTAAGCCAAGCCCTAACCCCTAACCCCTAATACTGAGGCTTATGTCTTCACCACCATGGGAGTTCCTCATGAGAAAGTTGTTAAAGGACCTATGTTGGTGCAGTGCTGTACTCATCTTGGTATGCCTTTTGCAGCCCCAGTGTCTCTGGACCTGTAGGCTTTGTAGCTCTTTCAACCCTAACCCTGTCCTGAATGGCACAGGATAATATTGCGTACGCCCCCAGCAGCTTGGGTGTCCCACATGAACAAGTGGTGTAAGGTGCAATGTTTTTGCAGTGCCGTACTGCTCTTGGCATGTGTTTTGCAGCCCCAGGATCTCTGGACCTTTAGGCTTTCTGCATCTTTGAACTTAACCCTAACACTAACCCTAAAGTTTTTGAAACCTGAGTACAGTACTGGCGGATTTTCCGCATGAGAAAGGTGCGCAAGGACCAATGTTTGTGCAGCGCCGTATTCCTCCTGGTATGCCTTTTGCAGCCGCAATGTCTCTGGACCTGTAGGCTTTGTGGATCTTTGAACCCTAACCCTAACCCTAACCCTAAACTTTTTGCAAGTCTAATCCTGTGGCTCATGTCTCTACCACCATGGGTGCTCCTCATGAAAGGTTTTGTAAGGACGAATGTTGGTGAATTGTAGTACTCATCTTGGTATGCCTTTTGCAGCCCCAGTGTCTCTGGACCTGTAGGCTTTGTGGCTTTTTGAAGCCTAAGCCAAGCCCTAACCCCTAACCCCTAATACTGAGGCTTATGTCTTCACCACCATGGGAGTTCCTCATGAGAAAGTTGTTAAAGGACCTATGTTGGTGCAGTGCTGTACTCATCTTGGTATGCCTTTTGCAGCCCCAGTGTCTCTGGACCTGTAGGCTTTGTAGCTCTTTCAACGCTAAGCCTGTCCTGAATGGCACAGGATAATATTGCGTACGCCCCCAGCAGCTTGGGTGTCCCACATGAACAAGTGGTGTAAGGTGCAATGTTTTTGCAGTGCCGTACTGCTCTTGGCATGTGTTTTGCAGCCCCAGGATCTCTGGACCTTTAGGCTTTCTGCATCTTTGAACTTAACCCTAACACTAACCCTAAAGTTTTTGAAACCTGAGTACAGTACTGGCGGATTTTCCGCATGAGAAAGGTGCGCAAGGACCAATGTTTGTGCAGTGCCGTACTCCTCCTGGTATGCCTTTTGCAGCCGCAATGTCTCTGGACCTGTAGGCTTTGTGGATCTTTGAACCCTAACCCTAACCCTAACCCTAAATTTTTTGAAAGTCTAATCCTGTGGCTCATGTCTCTACCACCATGGGTGCTCCTCATGAAAGGTTTTGTAAGGACTAATGTTGGTGAATTGTAGTACTCATCTTGGTATGCCTTTTGCAGCCCCAGTGTCTCTGGACCTGTAGGCTTTGTGGCTTTTTGAAGCCTAAGCCAAGGCCTAACCCCTAACCCCTAATACTGAGGCTTATGTCTTCACCACCATGGGAGTTCCTCATGAGAAAGTTGTTAAAGGACCGATGTTGGTGCAGTGCTGTACTCATCTTGGTATGCCTTTTGCAGCCCCAGTGTCTCTGGACCTGTAGGCTTTGTAGCTCTTTCAACGCTAAGCCTGTCCTGAATGGCACAGGATAATATTACATACGCCCCCAGCAGCTTGGGTGTCCCACATGAACAAGTGGTGTAAGGTGCAATGTTTTTGCAGTGCCGTACTGCTCTTGGCATGTGTTTTGCAGCCCCAGGATCTCTGGACCTTTAGGCTTTCTGCATCTTTGAACTTAACCCTAACACTAACCCTAAAGTTTTTGAAACCTGAGTACAGTACTGGCGGATTTTCCGCATGAGAAAGGTGCGCAAGGACCAATGTTTGTGCAGCGCCGTACTCCTCCTGGTATGCCTTTTGCAGCCGCAATGTCTCTGGACCTGTAGGCTTTGTGGATCTTTGAACCCTAACCCTAACCCTAACCCTAAATTTTTTGAAAGTCTAATCCTGTGGCTCATGTCTCTACCACCATGGGTGCTCCTCATGAAAGGTTTTGTAAGGACTAATGTTGGTGAATTGTAGTACTCATCTTGGTATGCCTTTTGCAGCCCCAGTGTCTCTGGACCTGTAGGCTTTGTGGCTTTTTGAAGCCTAAGCCAAGCCCTAACCCCTAACCCCTAATACTGAGGCTTATGTCTTCACCACCATGGCAGTTCCTCATGAGAAAGTTGTTAAAGGACCGATGTTGGTGCAGTGCTGTACTCATCTTGGTATGCCTTTTGCAGCCCCAGTGTCTCTGGACCTGTAGGCTTTGTAGCTCTTTCAACCCTAACCCTGTCCTGAATGGCACAGGATAATATTGCGTACGCCCCCAGCAGCTTGGGTGTCCCACATGAACAAGTGGTGTAAGGTGCAATGTTTTTGCAGTGCCGTACTGCTCTTGGCATGTGTTTTGCAGCCCCAGGATCTCTGGACCTTTAGGCTTTCTGCATCTTTGAACTTAACCCTAACACTAACCCTAAAGTTTTTGAAACCTGAGTACAGTACTGGCGGATTTTCCGCATGAGAAAGGTGCGCAAGGACCAATGTTTGTGCAGCGCCGTATTCCTCCTGGTATGCCTTTTGCAGCCGCAATGTCTCTGGACCTGTAGGCTTTGTGGATCTTTGAACCCTAACCCTAACCCTAACCCTAAACTTTTTGCAAGTCTAATCCTGTGGCTCATGTCTCTACCACCATGGGTGCTCCTCATGAAAGGTTTTGTAAGGACGAATGTTGGTGAATTGTAGTACTCATCTTGGTATGCCTTTTGCAGCCCCAGTGTCTCTGGACCTGTAGGCTTTGTGGCTTTTTGAAGCCTAAGCCAAGCCCTAACCCCTAACCCCTAATACTGAGGCTTATGTCTTCACCACCATGGGAGTTCCTCATGAGAAAGTTGTTAAAGGACCGATGTTGGTGCAGTGCTGTACTCATCTTGGTATGCCTTTTGCAGCCCCAGTGTCTCTGGACCTGTAGGCTTTGTAGCTCTTTCAACCCTAAGCCTGTCCTGAATGGCACAGGATAATATTGCGTACGCCCCCAGCAGCTTGGGTGTCCGACATGAACAAGTGGTGTAAGGTGCAATGTTTTTGCAGTGCCGTACTCCTCTTGGCATGTGTTTTGCAGCCCCAGGATCTCTGGACCTTTAGGCTTTGTGCATCTTTGAACTTAACCCTAACACTAACCCTAAAGTTTTTGAAACCTGAGTACAGTACTGGCGGATTTTCCGCATGAGAAAGGTGCGCAAGGACCAATGTTTGTGCAGCGCCGTATTCCTCCTGGTATGCCTTTTGCAGCCGCAATGTCTCTGGACCTGTAGGCTTTGTGGATCTTTGAACCCTAACCCTAACCCTAACCCTAAACTTTTTGCAAGTCTAATCCTGTGGCTCATGTCTCTACCACCATGGGTGCTCCTCATGAAAGGTTTTGTAAGGACGAATGTTGGTGAATTGTAGTACTCATCTTGGTATGCCTTTTGCAGCCCCAGTGTCTCTGGACCTGTAGGCTTTGTGGCTTTTTGAAGCCTAAGCCAAGCCCTAACCCCTAACCCCTAATACTGAGGCTTATGTCTTCACCACCATGGGAGTTCCTCATGAGAAAGTTGTTAAAGGACCGATGTTGGTGCAGTGCTGTACTCATCTTGGTATGCCTTTTGCAGCCCCAGTGTCTCTGGACCTGTAGGCTTTGTAGCTCTTTCAACCCTAAGCCTGTCCTGAATGGCACAGGATAATATTGCGTACGCCCCCAGCAGCTTGGGTGTCCGACATGAACAAGTGGTGTAAGGTGCAATGTTTTTGCAGTGCCGTACTCCTCTTGGCATGTGTTTTGCAGCCCCAGGATCTCTGGACCTTTAGGCTTTGTGCATCTTTGAACTTAACCCTAACACTAACCCTAAAGTTTTTGAAACCTGAGTACAGTACTGGCGGATTTTCCGCATGAGAAAGGTGCACAAGGACCAATGTTTGTGCAGTGCCGTACTCCTCCTGGTATGCCTTTTGCAGCCGCAATGTCTCTGGACCTGTAGGCTTTGTGGATCTTTGAACCCTAACCCTAACCCTAACCCTAAACTTTTTGCAAGTCTAATCCTGTGGCTCATGTCTCTACCACCATGGGTGCTCCTCATGAAAGGTTTTGTAAGGACTAATGTTGGTGAATTGTAGTACTCATCTTGGTATGCCTTTTGCAGCCCCAGTGTCTCTGGACCTGTAGGCTTTGTGGCTTTTTGAAGCCTAAGCCAAGCCCTAACCCCTAACCCCTAATACTGAGGCTTATGTCTTCACCACCATGGCAGTTCCTCATGAGAAAGTTGTTAAAGGACCGATGTTGGTGCAGTGCTGTACTCATCTTGGTATGCCTTTTGCAGCCCCAGTGTCTCTGGACCTGTAGGCTTTGTAGCTCTTTCAACGCTAAGCCTGTCCTGAATGGCACAGGATAATATTACATACGCCCCCAGCAGCTTGGGTGTCCCACATGAACAAGTGGTGTAAGGTGCAATGTTTTTGCAGTGCCGTACTGCTCTTGGCATGTGTTTTGCAGCCCCAGGATCTCTGGACCTTTAGGCTTTCTGCATCTTTGAACTTAACCCTAACACTAACCCTAAAGTTTTTGAAACCTGAGTACAGTACTGGCGGATTTTCCGCATGAGAAAGGTGCGCAAGGACCAATGTTTGTGCAGCGCCGTACTCCTCCTGGTATGCCTTTTGCAGCCGCAATGTCTCTGGACCTGTAGGCTTTGTGGATCTTTGAACCCTAACCCTAACCCTAACCCTAAATTTTTTGAAAGTCTAATCCTGTGGCTCATGTCTCTACCACCATGGGTGCTCCTCATGAAAGGTTTTGTAAGGACTAATGTTGGTGAATTGTAGTACTCATCTTGGTATGCCTTTTGCAGCCCCAGTGTCTCTGGACCTGTAGGCTTTGTGGCTTTTTGAAGCCTAAGCCAAGCCCTAACCCCTAACCCCTAATACTGAGGCTTATGTCTTCACCACCATGGGAGTTCCTCATGAGAAAGTTGTTAAAGGACCTATGTTGGTGCAGTGCTGTACTCATCTTGGTATGCCTTTTGCAGCCCCAGTGTCTCTGGACCTGTAGGCTTTGTAGCTCTTTCAACCCTAACCCTGTCCTGAATGGCACAGGATAATATTGCGTACGCCCCCAGCAGCTTGGGTGTCCCACATGAACAAGTGGTGTAAGGTGCAATGTTTTTGCAGTGCCGTACTGCTCTTGGCATGTGTTTTGCAGCCCCAGGATCTCTGGACCTTTAGGCTTTCTGCATCTTTGAACTTAACCCTAACACTAACCCTAAAGTTTTTGAAACCTGAGTACAGTACTGGCGGATTTTCCGCATGAGAAAGGTGCGCAAGGACCAATGTTTGTGCAGCGCCGTACTCCTCCTGGTATGCCTTTTGCAGCCGCAATGTCTCTGGACCTGTAGGCTTTGTGGATCTTTGAACCCTAACCGTAACCCTAACCCTAAACTTTTTGCAAGTCTAATCCTGTGGCTCATGTCTCTACCACCATGGGTGCTCCTCATGAAAGGTTTTGTAAGGACGAATGTTGGTGAATTGTAGTACTCATCTTGGTATGCCTTTTGCAGCCCCAGTGTCTCTGGACCTGTAGGCTTTGTGGCTTTTTGAAGCCTAAGCCAAGCCCTAACCCCTAACCCCTAATACTGAGGCTTATGTCTTCACCACCATGGGAGTTCCTCATGAGAAAGTTGTTAAAGGACCTATGTTGGTGCAGTGCTGTACTCATCTTGGGATGCCTTTTGCAGCCCCAGTGTCTCTGGACCTGTAGGCTTTGTAGCTCTTTCAACGCTAAGCCTGTCCTGAATGGCACAGGATAATATTGCGTACGCCCCCAGCAGCTTGGGTGTCCCACATGAACAAGTGGTGTAAGGTGCAATGTTTTTGCAGTGCCGTACTGCTCTTGGCATGTGTTTTGCAGCCCCAGGATCTCTGGACCTTTAGGCTTTCTGCATCTTTGAACTTAACCCTAACACTAACCCTAAAGTTTTTGAAACCTGAGTACAGTACTGGCGGATTTTCCGCATGAGAAAGGTGCGCAAGGACCAATGTTTGTGCAGTGCCGTACTCCTCCTGGTATGCCTTTTGCAGCCGCAATGTCTCTGGACCTGTAGGCTTTGTGGATCTTTGAACCCTAACCCTAACCCTAACCCTAAATTTTTTGAAAGTCTAATCCTGTGGCTCATGTCTCTACCACCATGGGTGCTCCTCATGAAAGGTTTTGTAAGGACTAATGTTGGTGAATTGTAGTACTCATCTTGGTATGCCTTTGGCAGCCCCAGTGTCTCTGGACCTGTAGGCTTTGTGGCTTTTTGAAGCCTAAGCCAAGCCCTAACCCCTAACCCCTAATACTGAGGCTTATGTCTTCACCACCATGGGAGTTCCTCATGAGAAAGTTGTTAAAGGACCGATGTTGGTGCAGTGCTGTACTCATCTTGGTATGCCTTTTGCAGCCCCAGTGTCTCTGGACCTGTAGGCTTTGTAGCTCTTTCAACGCTAAGCCTGTCCTGAATGGCACAGGATAATATTACATACGCCCCCAGCAGCTTGGGTGTCCCACATGAACAAGTGGTGTAAGGTGCAATGTTTTTGCAGTGCCGTACTGCTCTTGGCATGTGTTTTGCAGCCCCAGGATCTCTGGACCTTTAGGCTTTCTGCATCTTTGAACTTAACCCTAACACTAACCCTAAAGTTTTTGAAACCTGAGTACAGTACTGGCGGATTTTCCGCATGAGAAAGGTGCGCAAGGACCAATGTTTGTGCAGCGCCGTACTCCTCCTGGTATGCCTTTTGCAGCCGCAATGTCTCTGGACCTGTAGGCTTTGTGGATCTTTGAACCCTAACCCTAACCCTAACCCTAAATTTTTTGAAAGTCTAATCCTGTGGCTCATGTCTCTACCACCATGGGTGCTCCTCATGAAAGGTTTTGTAAGGACTAATGTTGGTGAATTGTAGTACTCATCTTGGTATGCCTTTTGCAGCCCCAGTGTCTCTGGACCTGTAGGCTTTGTGGCTTTTTGAAGCCTAAGCCAAGCCCTAACCCCTAACCCCTAATACTGAGGCTTATGTCTTCACCACCATGGCAGTTCCTCATGAGAAAGTTGTTAAAGGACCGATGTTGGTGCAGTGCTGTACTCATCTTGGTATGCCTTTTGCAGCCCCAGTGTCTCTGGACCTGTAGGCTTTGTAGCTCTTTCAACCCTAAGCCTGTCCTGAATGGCACAGGATAATATTGCGTACGCCCCCAGCAGCTTGGGTGTCCCACATGAACAAGTGGTGTAAGGTGCAATGTTTTTGCAGTGCCGTACTGCTCTTGGCATGTGTTTTGCAGCCCCAGGATCTCTGGACCTTTAGGCTTTCTGCATCTTTGAACTTAACCCTAACACTAACCCTAAAGTTTTTGAAACCTGAGTAGAGTACTGGCGGATTTTCCGCATGAGAAAGGTGCGCAAGGACCAATGTTTGTGCAGTGCCGTACTCCTCCTGGTATGCCTTTTGCAGCCGCAATGTCTCTGGACCTGTAGTCTTTGTGGATCTTTGAACCCTAACCCTAACCCTAACCCTAAACTTTTTGAAAGTCTAATCCTGTGGCTCATGTCTCTACCACCATGGGTGTTCCTCATGAAAGGTTTTGTAAGGACTAATGTTGGTGAATTGTAGTACTCATCTTGGTATGCCTTTTGCAGCCCCAGTGTCTCTGGACCTGTAGGCTTTGTGGCTTTTTGAAGCCTAAGCCAAGCCCTAACCCCCAACCCCTAATACTGAGGCTTATGTCTTCACCACCATGGGAGTTCCTCATGAGAAAGTTGTTAAAGGACCAATGTTGGTGCAGTGCTGTACTCATCTTGGTATGCCTTTTGCAGCCCCAGTGTCTCTGGACCTGTAGGCTTTGTAGCTCTTTCAACCCTAAGCCTGTCCTGAATGGCACAGGATAATATTGCGTACGCCCCCAGCAGCTTGGGTGTCCCACATGAACAAGTGGTGTAAGGTGCAATGTTTTTGCAGTGCCGTACTCCTCTTGGCATGTGTTTTGCAGCCCCCGGATCTCTGGACCTTTAGGCTTTGTGCATCTTTGAACTTAACCCTAACACTAACCCTAAAGTTTTTGAAACCTGAGTACAGTACTGGCGGATTTTCCGCATGAGAAAGGTGCGCAAGGACCAATGTTTGTGCAGTGCCGTACTCCTCCTGGTATGCCTTTTGCAGCCGCAATGTCTCTGGACCTGTAGGCTTTGTGGATCTTTGAACCCTAACCCTAACCCTAACCCTAAACTTTTTGCAAGTCTAATCCTGTGGCTCATGTCTCTACCACCATGGGTGTTCCTCATGAAAGGTTTTGTAAGGACTAATGTTGGTGAATTGTAGTACTCATCTTGGTATGCCTTTTGCAGCCCCAGTGTCTCTGGACCTGTAGGCTTTGTGGCTTTTTGAAGCCTAAGCCAAGCCCTAACCCCTAACCCCTAATACTGAGGCTTATGTCTTCACCACCATGGGAGTTCCTCATGAGAAAGTTGTTAAAGGACGGATGTTGGTGCAGTGCTGTACTCATCTTGGTATGCCTTTTGCAGCCCCAGTGTCTCTGGACCTGTAGGCTTTGTAGCTCTTTCAACCCTAAGCCTGTCCTGAATGGCACAGGATAATATTGCGTACGCCCCCAGCAGCTTGGGTGTCCCACATGAACAAGTGGTGTAAGGTGCAATGTTTTTGCAGTGCCGTACTCCTCTTGGCATGTGTTTTGCAGCCCCAGGATCTCTGGACCTTTAGGCTTTGTGCATCTTTGAACTTAACCCTAACACTAACCCTAAAGTTTTTGAAACCTGAGTACAGTACTGGCGGATTTTCCGCATGAGAAAGGTGCGCAAGGACCAATGTTTGTGCAGCGCCGTACTCCTCCTGGTATGCCTTTTGCAGCCGCAATGTCTCTGGACCTGTAGGCTTTGTGGATCTTTGAACCCTAACCCTAACCCTAAACTTTTTGCAAGTCTAATCCTGTGGCTCATGTCTCTACCACCATGGGTGTTCCTCATGAAAGGTTTTGTAAGGACTAATGTTGGTGAATTGTAGTACTCATCTTGGTATGCCTTTTGCAGCCCCAGTGTCTCTGGACCTGTAGGCTTTGTGGCTTTTTGAAGCCTAAGCCAAGCCCTAACCCCTAACCCCTAATACTGAGGCTTATGTCTTCACCACCATGGGAGTTCCTCATGAGAAAGTTGTTAAAGGACCTATGTTGGTGCAGTGCTGTACTCATCTTGGTATGCCTTTTGCAGCCCCAGTGTCTCTGGACCTGTAGGCTTTGTAGCTCTTTCAACGCTAAGCCTGTCCTGAATGGCACAGGATAATATTGCGTACGCCCCCAGCAGCTTGGGTGTCCCACATGAACAAGTGGTGTAAGGTGCAATGTTTTTGCAGTGCCGTACTGCTCTTGGCATGTGTTTTGCAGCCCCAGGATCTCTGGACCTTTAGGCTTTCTGCATCTTTGAACTTAACCCTAACACTAACCCTAAAGTTTTTGAAACCTGAGTACAGTACTGGCGGATTTTCCGCATGAGAAAGGTGCGCAAGGACCAATGTTTGTGCAGTGCCGTACTCCTCCTGGTATGCCTTTTGCAGCCGCAATGTCTCTGGACCTGTAGGCTTTGTGGATCTTTGAACCCTAACCCTAACCCTAACCCTAAACTTTTTGAAAGTCTAATCCTGTGGCTCATGTCTCTACCACCATGGGTGTTCCTCATGAAAGGTTTTGTAAGGACTAATGTTGGTGAATTGTAGTACTCATCTTGGTATGCCTTTTGCAGCCCCAGTGTCTCTGGACCTGTAGGCTTTGTGGCTTTCTGAAGCCTAAGCCAAGCCCTAACCCCTAATACTGAGGCT